>NC_090172.1:68143364-68443364 GCF_024679245.1 Pseudorasbora parva | reverse complement strand
CCATCCATCCATCCATCCATCCATCCATCCATCCATCCATCCATCCATAGATAAATGTGATAATAGGAAAATAAATAACAGAATAAATCATTTGATAAAATAAAAATCATTGTGCATATCCCTTCCTTTATTATTTTATGCTTTTATACATTTAAAAAAACTTGTATTTATTTGTTAATGCATTTTAATTTGTTTTGATATTTCTACATTTATTTTTCAATTTATTAATTTGTGCATTCATTTATTCTTAGATTTATTTAATCCCACATGTATTTATTTTTAGATTGATTGATTGATTTTTACCTTTATTTATTTATTTATTTATTTATTTATTTATTTATTTATTTATTTATTTATTTATTTATGCATTCATTTTTTTTATATTTATTTACTCCCACATGTATTTATTTTTTAGCTTTATTTATTTATTGATTCATTTATTTTGACCTGCAACATGGAAATGAGGAGGGTAGTTTCAGTGCATCATTGGTTGAGAGCCATGCATTTAATCATCAGACCAGAGATTTAGGGTGCTTTCACACTTGGTTCAATTGACTGGACCAAACCTGAGCTCGAGTCCAGGTACGAACCCGGGTTTCGTTTGCGTCGTCAAAGCAGCAGCTGTTTAACCGGTTGCTTAGTAATGACTGCGAGCTTGAAGACAGCGAAATGCACAGTGTTGCTCCTATCAATTTTATATTTGTGTTTTTGAACCGTTGGTTTTGTTACCAAAGCTTCAGTACGGTATATACATCTATCTGCCGCGAATGCACTCCAAATGCTCTAAAGAGCGCTGAAGAAGAGCAGAGATGACGCTACAGCTCGCTGATAACAGTATGTCAAGTGATGCTCATCAGGTAAATGAGTGAAACACACACAAACACTCATTTTAATCAAATCATTCATCATTAATAGCGGTTCACTTCCGCGATTTAGTGTGATTGTGTTCACATCAGCAGCGAACCGTATCGGAGTTCATATGAATCGAACCCCAGACCAACTTTTTAAGAAAAAGGAATTCATAAATAAATACATCTAAAAATAAATACATGTGGAAATAAAATAATTATTAAACAATTAATTAAAAAATGTAAATAAGTTTACGAATAAATAAAAGTTAAAATATTTATATATATTTTAAATGTATAAAAGCAGAAAATAATGAATTAAGGGAAAGTAAAATTTAATTTTATTAAAAATGTATAATTTATTTTATCAAGTCGTTTATTCTGTTATTTATTTGCCTATTATCACAATTATTTATCTATTTATTCATTTATTTACTTATTCATTTATTCATTTCTCATTTCTGGTCCTCCATACTCCTCACTGTTATGTTGACAAAAAATATATGACTATGTTTTGAATGCATCATTACTATTCTATTATTATTATTATTATATCTGATATCATAAACCTATATGACTGATGTACCTTCTCCATAGACCTCCACCTCACAGAGAGTGAGTATCTTCATTTTTCCAGGAATGATCAGATTCACATAACGTCCCTCCATCCCATCACATGAGTAGTTGTAGGACTCGCCTGCTGGAATAGCAGGAATAACAGCACATCTACAGACAGACAGAGAGACAGACAGACAGACAGAGAGAGAGAGAGAGAGAGGGAGAGAGAGAGAGACAGATGAATGAGATAAAGATACTGTCATATATTCACATTCACACTTGTACTCAAAGCTTTCCCTTTCTTTCAACCTCGTGAGTCTCACATGGGATTGTTGTTGCCGTTGTTCTCCAAAGAGTTCCCGATGCGAATCTCGGCTCCATTTATTTGTTCTGCACAGCATTGTTTTATGTTAGTGATGACCACTTTACTAACTCTGTACACATCACGCAGATCCAGCCTCCACCACGGGTTAGTCTCATTAAGGGTTGAGGAGCATCCTGTATTCAACTGCTGGAGACCTCGATTACCATCAATGGCCTTATCAGCAAACCAGTCCCCAGATGTTGACGACTGTGCAACAGCTCCTCCTATTGCCCGATTTCCTGGGAAATTAATAAAAACGTGACCCATCTGCAAAACACAGCAGACACATTTTCTGCGCCTAAAGATCCTAAATCAATGTAACTTTTGCTTCTGTAATACAAATGTGAAAAATCCTAAATCATGTTCTCCTATCTTAAGTTAGGACCTAAGATAGAATGCTTCTGTAATTTTTTGCACAAATTTGCAATTCGTATGATATGATGCAAAAACTTGTACAAAAAATTGTTCTAGCAACACAACAAACACTGTGACTATATTACCTTAACATTTTTTGAATAAATCAAAGACACGAAAGAATTGTCAGATGAGCGATCAATAAACAGCTCTGTTTAAGTAGATATAGCTGCAGAATGGAGGTTTTCAAAAAATGGGCAGAACTTCCAAACATGGGCGAGGTCTCCACACACAGAGACTATGGCTTCAACCAACTGAATTACATTTCAAAATAGAAAATGTGTAAATTAAACAGTTTGCAGTTGATCTAAAATTAAAAAAGTTTACAGCAACATTAATACAAATTCCAATGGACTGATAAATGGTGTAGTGATTTTTACTTTTGCCCACCCTAGGACACTAAGTAAGAGAGTGATTGGTACTCACGTCACCGCTGACGTTGTAATTTTTGGATCACACGTCACTTAAGGTGTGGTTATGAGTACATCAGATGACCACCTTCCCCCCTCTTAGTTTGGGACACTAGTCAAGGCCTTTTACCTTGGCTGTATGAGAACACTCCGCACAGGAGGCTGCCCAGTCATTTATAATGAATGTAAAGGGGGGAGAGTTGGTCAGCTGATTTATCTGAAAGATTGGTGAGATTTCTAACTTGTAGAGCCTTTTCTGCTTTATCAGCACAAGGAAGACACAATTGTAATTAAATAGATTTTATTAACAAAAGATAAACAGAACAATGAACACAACTACTAAATGAATACAATGAATGATAAGGGAATAAAGTGCGTAAAATGTATAATATACATGTGAGTAAGTTAAGTGTGGCTATAGAAGAGTTACGTTATCTTATGGAAAGATAAACTGTTGTTTCTCTGAAACTAAGGTGAAGAACCTTATTATGTATCAAACAAATAAACGAAAGATTATTTGTTATTAACTAGCATCAGTTATATTACCTCTAATGTAAATTAGAAAATCATATACTGATAATATACAACAATGCCTTGGTCTCTAGAAAGAGGTTTGGTTAAGTGATATTTACGTTCCACGTGGTTGAGTAAGCAGTCCGATGGTGATGACTTCTTCCACTGGTTTTGCTGGGAGACAGTGCAGTGAAGAAAGGAGCTGGAATCTGTTTCAACAGCCTTGAACACGAAGATCTGTGGGATGCGGATCTCCTGGGGCACCAAAGGGTCCTAAAATCTGGAACACGCAGATGAGGCCCTGAAGTAGGTGCACAAGGTCCTTAATCTGGAACACGCAGACGAAAGAACCTTGAAGTGAAGGTTTGCTCTCCTGAGCTTAACCTTGTTGCAAATGTCTCTGGGTGTCTTCTGCCTCTTTGGACCAGACACTCAGATGTTGGTCAATCTGATCTGATCTCTTTAGCATGGAGACGTGCTGTAATTGTCTCGCTGGACTAAAACTCTGAACGTAGTGTTGGTTAATGTCTCTTTCCTCACAGGCTGGAGGCTCAGAACGTTGTCGTATCTGTCACTGCCTCACAAACTGTAGATTCAGATCCTCGGATCTTCTGTTGTCTCTCTGGTTAAACCCAAGGCTCAGAGTTTGGTTGCTCTGTCACAGTCTAATCCTCAGCGGACAGACTCAGAACAAGGAGTGTCTATTGAAAGGGTACCTTTATCCTTTTCCGAATAGGAGGAGATTGCAATTTGGCACTTCTCCATTCCAGTGTTGCTATTGGCTGCTGGCATCAGAGAGGGCACACAGTGTGGCTATTAGTCTTTAAAGTGTCTTTAAAGTTTATCAATGCATTTCTCACTTTCCAAACCACCATCAGAATACCCTTGGCAATAAACTAAACAAATAGACACCAAACATGATAGAAAAAGATTGAACCGTCATGTGTTCATTAATTTGTTCAATAACAGCTGAATTAGTGTAAGATGTTGCATTACAAATAGCTGTCACTGAGAATACTTATTTCTCTGAATAAGTATGAGATGGATGTGTGTAGTTTATATCAGTCTTAAGGTTTCCAAACGTAGTTGTGAATGGATTTGGATGGATCAGTTTTGGTCTTTCTTTGTTTCACCCACTACTGCTGAGGTCCCGAGGAATGTTTATGGCCGTCACAAATCAGGACATTAGAGATCAGTCTCTAGGTGGGTGAAGGGCAGAAACTGCATGTGGACCAATGAGAAGTCCTGTCCTTCCTGGGCTTGGTATTAGAGGTCTTCTTCTTGCCCTCAAAGAGGTGTCTGGCTGTTGTCCAAGCATCTTTATCTGATGGCGTTGGATATTTTGTTTGTGCTAGTCCAACAAGATCCAATCAAAATGGAGCAAACCTTTGTCCACTGTTACTGGAATGTGCTGTCCACTACAATGGACTGCATTTATATAGCGCTTTCAACAGACCCATGGTCACCAAAATGCTTTACATTTAGCCACACATTCACAGACTCTTGCTTATGGATCTTCCACAAGCTCAGCACCCGCATACTTCAACTCACTCCTACGAGTCTACACCCCCACCAGAAGCCTTCGCTCAGCTAATGAGCGAAGGCTTGTGGTACCATCACAGAGAGGCATGAAATCCCTCTCTAGAACTTTTTCTTTCATTGTTCCTGGTTGGTGGAACGATCTTCCGTCCTCCATGTGCATGACAGAATCACTCACTTCATTCAAAAACTCATCTCTTCCATGAGCACTTAATCTTACATAAAAAAAAAAAATTTCCTCCTCTACTTTTCCTTTCTTCTTCCCTTTTCTGGTTTTTGCTACTCTGAGCGGTATACAAATCTTGGTATTTGGGGCACTTTTTGTGTTTCTTTGCCTCTTCTTGACGGATCGCTACCTGTTCTCCTGAGTTATAAGTTGCTTTGGATAAAAGTGTCTGCTAAATGCATAAATGTAAATGTACATTCCCCCATTTACTCATTCATACACCGACAGTGGTGTCAGCAATGTTCGTTGAGAGCAGCTGGTATCTTGCTCATGGACACCTCGATACTTGGTCATGTGGATCTGGGGATGGAATCACCAAACTTCCGGTTTGTAGACCACCTACATGACCCACTGAGCCACTGCCGCCCGTGCTAGCTTTAGCACACTATTCATTTTCAAGCATGCATGTCCCGTTCCCGTCTGTCAATGGGAGGAAACCATGTCCTATTTTAGAGATCCCACCCCCATTTGGAGATCTTCAGGGTGCAGCTATATCCTTCTCGCTCTACTGCGACTGACCAATCAGGTTAAAGCATTTCAGACAGCCAATAACGAAAAATGCTCAACAATGAATTACCTGCCAAATACCCATAGACCCCAGCTTCAGCAATACTAAGCATCTTCCCATCTCCAGGAATATGAACAACCACGTAACGTCCCTCCATCCCGCGGCATGAGAAAGTGGCCGTGGCACCGGCTGCTAGAGTATAAATTACACCACATCTAACGACAGAGAGATCATCCGTTATTGGTTTCTGTTCATCTGCAGTCGCAATAAACAAAACAGATCAAGAAAGCCTCACATGGTGTTGCTGTAAATGTCAAGGAAGTTCCCCACACGAATCACTGCCCCGTTTATCCTCAAAGCATTGCTGTTTCTATTAGTAATGGTCACTCTGTTCACTCTGTATATCTTCAGAAGATCCACTCTCCACCACGGGTCGGTCTCTGCGTTAGTGTGGGTCCAGGTGTTGAGAAAGCCATCGAGCGCAAAACCCGAGTAAGAGCCTTGGTAAATTGTTGACTGAGTAGATTTGCCCCAAAGTGCTGCATTCTCTGGAAAATGTTTCAAGGAAAAAAGCAAAATCTTGGTCAATCAGACAAAATAGAACAAAGATTTAAATAAAATAGATGATTTTTACCTTCTTGTCCATTTGCCCTTTCCTCAATCAATGAAAACGCTGTAGAATCGAGATTCAAAGTATCAGAGTGAGTATCAGAGAACCAGGTTTTGTTGTATTCTTGCTTTAATTTACTTTGAGAATGAAAAAATATCTGTCTAATGAGCATGTTTACAAGAATTGGTAACACTTTTCGGTAACACTATTTTAAGGTTCAGTTATTAACTATTAACTAGTTGCTTATTAGCATGCATATTACTAGGATATTGGCTGTTTATTAGTACTTATAAAGCACATATTAATGCCTTATTCTGCATGACCTTATTCTACATCCCTTAATCCGACCCAATACCTAAAATTAAATGCTACAAAATATACCTTAATAACTATTAATAAGCAAAAAATAAGGAGTTTATTGAGGCAAAAGTGGTTGTTAATAGTGAATATGTGTTCCCCATACTGAAGTGTTACCCACTTTTCAATTAGGTTCATTAGTTAATATTAGTTAACTACATTAGTTAACATGAACTAATGATGAACTGGAATTATAAACCATTTATTTATCTTTGTTGATGTTAAAGGGTTAGTTCACCCAAAAATTAAATAATAATAATAATAATAATACATTTTATTTATAATGCGCTTTTCTTATATGTCTGTCATTAACTCTCCCTAGTGTCGTTCCACACCTGTAAGACCTCCGTTCATCTTCACACACAGTTTAAGATATTTTATATTTAGTCCGAGAGCGTATGCAAGTGTATGCACACTATACTGTCCATGTCCAGAAAGGGAATAAAAACATCAAAGTAGGTTATGAAGCAGAGTATTGATTCATGATTCGGATCGCCCAAATCATGAATCAATACGCTGATTCATAACCATTTGAATTTTTATTTGAGGTTTGAAAACAAATGCGGAAGAGAAGCCAATGCTGAATAAAGTCGTAGTTTTTGTTATTTTTGGACCCAAATGTATTTTGGATGCTTCAAGAGACTCTAATTAACCCACTGATGTCTCATATGGACTACTGTGATGATGTTTTTATTCCCTTTCTGGACATGGACAGTATAGTGTGCATACACTTGCATACGCTCTCTTGGGAGAACTAACCCTTTAATTTCAACATTATTAATTACACAATTAAAATTTTGTTAGAATTAGTTTATGCACTGTGCACTAACATAAACAAACCACGAACAGCTGGATCTGAACTAAAGTTAACAAAGATGAACTGATGCTGAACAGACGTGTTGTTCATGGTTAGCTCATGTTAACTAATGCATTAACTAATGTTAACTAATACAACCTTATTGTAAAGTTTTACCCAAAAAATTACTATTGACAAAGAATAATAATCAAGGAATAAATTGCAATCTAGGTAAAACATTAGTTTAGGATCCAAAACTCGCTATTAGCATGAATATTATTAGCACATTGGCTGTTTATTAGCACAGAGTAACAGCCTTATTCTGCACGACCATATTAGCATCCTTAATCCTATCTCACAACTAAACTAAACAACTGCCTTACTAACTATTAACAATCAATAATTAGGAGTTTAAGGCTAAAATCATAGTTTATAGAATTGTGACCACATTTTACAATATATTCACACAGAAAACATATTTTTTAAATTGTAATAATATTTCCCAAGTACTGAGTTGAAATGAAAACTCATGCCGAACTAATATACTATAAATCCACATTAGAGAAAGAGGAGTGAAAACTAAACCACAACCAGAGCAAACAGAAAAAATGGGAATATTGCAGAACCCTCAGTTAGTATTAGTGTGAATCTAGTCAAATAGCAGATGAGTGTGTGTTTTACTTTACCCAGTAAGATCCACAGGCACTTGAAGAGCTTCATCATGGCTGAATAAAGGCGTCTGTCTTTCTTTTAGGGATGGAGAGCGAGAGTTTTATATGTTTTATGGAGGACGAGACATTTAAATATACATCACATGATCAGCTGTGTCTCTCCTCCCTTCCATCTCCATTTTCTCATCTCCTCTCTCTCTCTCTCTCTCTCTCTCTCTCTCTCTCTCTCTCTCTCTCGTTTTACTGAGATGTGAGTTACTGAAACGTGAGCCATTGATGCGCTAATGTTTGACGGGGGAATTACAAATTATGTTGTGTTGAGTCAAATGACCCAAATGATACAGTGTTACGAACTTTTAAAGGTCTAGGGTCAGCACGTAACATTTAGATATTAATATTGCTTTAGTGGAGCGGGCAGCAGAAGAGACCAGACACAGAAAGTGATAATACCAATTGGTTTATTAATTCCCAAAAGCCGAAGCCACTAATCCGGGTGTATGCGCTATTTACAATGCATTAAATGGAATATAAGGTAGAAATACAAATAAACTAATGGGGAAAAAGGAACGTGGTGGCGCCAAATTAAAGAAAAGAATAAAACAAAAAGAGTTCCTAAACTAAATTCCCCAAAACCCTCTAACCTTCTAACCAAAGAAAAATGTAGAAAGTAAAACCGAAATCTTCAGCGTATCCGACGCCATAACTAAACCTACACTAAATAAGAACAAATAAATACAAAGAGGGCGCTCACCCCTTACCTGGTAAATGGTAAATGGACTGCATTTATATAGCGCTTTCAACAGACCCTATGGCCATCCAAAGCGCTTTACATCTTGCCTCACATTCACCCATTCATACACCGACGGCGATGTCAGCCATGTAAGGCACCATCCAGCTCGTCGGGAGCAGCTGGGGTTAGGTGTCTTGCTCATGGACACCTCGACACTTGGTCAGATGGAACCGGGGATCGAACCACCAACCTTCTGGTTTGTAGACAATCTACATGAACCACTGAGCCACTGCCGCCCACACCTGGTGTGTTTAACATTTGATAACTGCGGGCAAGATGTACATCGCGCGACCTGCTTACCTGTTCTCTATTTCCCCAGAAAGTAGGCTACTAAATTACTCTTAACTCTCAACATTTCACAGTACAGAATCAAGTGTGGAATCAACACAAGATAACAAGAGGTTCAAACTGACACGCCAACTGAAACACCTGGCACGCACACACACTGCCTAATCAGGACACGCTGGGAGAATTTATCCACCAGGGTGGCACTTGATTGGCTGCAGAGACGGCACCTTGATGAAGAGTGACAGTCGCTTCCTCCAATCAGCAGAGACCTAAGAGCAAGACAGCACAACCACAGAGAAGAAAGGCAGACAAAACATCTAATACACTCGCAGCCCGTAACATACAGTGAATTTTGAAATTATAGTTGATATGAGTGACTTGTATGTTCAAGCCTTCGGCATCATCACGAATAAAGGACCAAGAAAGAAATCTGTAAAGGAAAGAAGAGCAATCGAAAAAAGAAGAGGAACAAGCCTGAACCAGGGTCAGGAGAACCTTCCACAGAGGGGAAAACAAATGATGAGATTGCTAAGAAAGATTGAGAGATTTCACAAAGTTGGTGAATCCAGTTGATAGCCTGTGTACCTCGAAAAATCAACGATATTCACCTGGAAATAACAATGGGGTATAGATTCATTTATATATTCACTTTGAATGAACAACTGTGTATACATTCATTTGTAGCAGGTGTGGCCCAAATACATGTACATTATTTTTCTAAAAGGGTGTGTGTCTGAGATGCATCCCATTAGAAGCATTAGGGATTTTGCAACATCATATATGAGTAGGTGTTTTTGCAGTTTTTAAGTGAATGTATGAAGTGCATGAAGATGACGTATGTGTTATATTTTTGCAAATGGAATTTACAGTGTAGTAGGAGTTAGTCAAACTTACATTGACCGTATATGGTCTATAATAGGAGGATCTTTAATCCTGTGTTTCAATAAAAGCGTGATGCATATCCGTGTCCGGGGCATACCGGTGGTGAAGTGATCATGATTCAATGCTCATTCACTGGTTTACTAAACAAATCTAACCTCATTTGCCTCTTTACATCTGATTGTTTATTATATCCATGCTCTGATGCACAAGTCAAAACAATATGCAAAGTACAACAAACAGAAATACTTGAGTCTAATTTAAAAAAAATAACATTTATACGCACTGATAAATATACTCATAAAAAATATTCGATAAGTTAATTTTAACTGTAGTTTTTAAACTTTCATACCGAGGGCCATCTGTAAGTGTTTTACACAACAGTTATGTCACAGTATCATTGAAAACCCATTAAAACAAGTAAAACTTTCTGTAATTCAAGACATGGAACAACAACAACAACTATGAGAATGAAACATTTTTGCATTTTTAATGAAGTTAAATGTTTTAACCATTTTTAACAGCTGCATTGATAAATGCTTGTTTATTTTATGGGTTTGTTTTATACCTGTAGTCATATGTGATCTAAATTTTCAACTAAACATCCAAATAAAATGAATTACTAAATTACCTGTCAACTATATCAACTATATTACTGATCTGCCCACATTGTCACTATATGATAATTGAAATGAGCTGATAACATCACCGTTCACCGAAACAATAGTCATCGTAAAAAGCGATATATAAATAAAGTGGACTTAATTGGACTATTCTGACTACTTTTGACCCAACTCATTTATCATATTTATTATAAATGTATACATTTAATTACTCATATGAATATAAGTATTGTTGTACCAAATTAATATAAAGTGAAAAAAACGTCTCGGTTACGTATGGTAACCCTCGTTCCCTGAAGGAGGGAACAGAGACGTACGTCGGACTTAGACCGACGATCGGGGATCCCTATGGAAAACGCCATAGTTACTACCACTTCCAGCGCCCTGCTGGAGTCCCTCGGACCCCGTCTGAGCGGGCGGGATATTTCCTGCAGGGAGAGCCCTACTGCTATCCCACAAGACCCAAACAGTGAACTATTTGATAACGCTGGGAAAGCGTGCCCTGGAGGCCGCTGAGGAAGCCACACTCCCCCGAAGGAGATAATGTGTGGAAATTACACATATGGACTGGCCATGGGCAGTACTACATACGGTTGTCCCAGGGGTGGTCCCGGCCCAGCAGTCACCGTACTGAGACGGCAGAGCGGGCTCTGCCAAGGGAAAGACACGGGCTCGCCGCAGGGAGCCGTACCATGGAGAATACACATACGGGGCCACCGTGGGGGTCACTACATATGGAACCCAGCCTAACACTGTTCCACACTGCATATGAGTGTTAGACCTGGCGTCAGACGCTCCGCCACGTCTGACTGCCGCGGGTTGCGGAGGACTTGACAAGGCTCGCCATACTGGGAAACTCGACTTGAGCATATAAGCGCACATATCTGTTCCATGAGGAAGGGAGTGGCGCAGCAAGCCGACACTAGAACGGGCACTTCGGTGCTACCGACTCTGAGTGAGTACACGGGAAGATACCAGTTCTACACGTAGGCTATAAAATCTAGCGAACGTGTTGGGTGTTGCCCAGCCCGCAGCTCTACAATTATCTGTCAGCGAGGGCAGGAAGAGGCTACAGCCCTGGTGGAGTGGGCTCTAATCCCGAGCGGGCAGGGCACATCTTGGGACTTAGGTGGTCCTTCCTCAGGGGAATGGGCCAAGGAGGTGCTGTCGCAAGGAGCACTAGTTCCCAGAACCATGTCAAAAGGACCTGCTCCTCGTCCTCCCTGACCATGCACAGTGTCTGTGCAAGAAGGCTCACTGGGGAAAACACATGTTAGCGTAGGCCCCAGGGCCAGCTGTGTGCCAGTGCCTCCGTGCCGAGGGTCCCCTCGGTCAGGGAATAAAACCACTGGCAATGGGCCGTGTCCGGGGCGGCAAACAGGTCTACCTGTGTGGTCCCGAAGCGATCCCAAATCAGCTGGACCACCTGGGGATGGAGTCTCCACTCTCCCGGAAGCACTAGCTGCCGTGAGGGCTCGTCGGCCGCACGCTTGAGCCGGCCTGAAATGTGAGTGGCACGAAGTGACCTCAGATACTTCAGACTCCATAACAGGAGGTGGTGGGCGAGTTGTTGACCAGAACGTGCTTGCCCCTTGTGTCCTGACGCAGCTCAGGGTAAGACGAACTGCTGACAACTCTAGGCAGTTGATGTGCCATTGCAGTTGAGGCCCCGTCTACAGACCTGCAACGGCAAGCCCGTTATACGTGGCACACCAGCCGATGGATGAGGCATCCGTGGAGTCAATCAGATTCCTGGATACCTGTTCTAGGGGCACCCCTGCCCATAGAAACACAGGGTCCGACCATGGGCTAAAGGTTTAGCGGCATCTCGGTGTAACTAAGACACGGAGGGATCCGCTGTGCCACGCCCACCTCAGGACTCGGCCGTGTAGCTGGCGTTAAAGCGGTCTCATATGAAGCACCCTGAGCGGCGCACATGCCGCTCCGGGTGCCATATGCCCCAGGAGCCTCTGAAATTGTTTCAGTGGGACTGCCGTCCTGCATTTGAAAGAATTCAAGCAGTTCAACACCGACTGGACGCGCTCCTCGGTGAGGTGCGCTGTCAGGGTGAACGAATCCAGCTCCATACCGAGAAAAGGAAACCTCTGCGTTGGGCAGGGTTTGCTCTTCTCCCAGTTGACCTGAAGCCCCCACTGGCTCATGTGCTCGAGCACCAGAAGCCCGAAGGGTGGGACCTCGCACTAATATGCTCGTTCGCCGGAAAATGGTCTGTGTTGCGGAAGAACCGAGACATGAAAGTACGCGTCCTTCAGGTCGATCACTGCAGGCCAATCTCAGGGATGGATGCGTTAGAGGACGCGTTCCTGCGTTAACATTCTGACCGGTAGCCTGAGACGGGACCGGTTCAAGAACCGCAGATCCAAGATCGGCCGTAACCTGCCGCTTTTCTTGGGTACAATGAAGTACGGGCTGAAAAAGCCGGTCTTCATATCGGCTGGAGGGACCGTCTCGGTCGCGTCCTTCGCCAGTAGGACTGCGGTCCCCGCCTGAAGCACCGGGGCGAGCTTCCTCAACACAGAGGTGAAGAGAGCGTCCCTGGGCTTGGGGGGACGCCGGGCGAACTGAATCGCACAGCCGAGTCTGATGGTGCGGAAGAGCCAGCGGGACGGGCTGGGGAGCGCTAGCCAGGCTCCCACCGACTGTCCCATTGGGACCAACGGCACCACAGACATACCCGCATACACTTGCAAAGCTTTAACATTTTCCCATTTGCATGTGCATAAATGAGTCATGTGATCTGTTTGAACTTAAACTCAAGCATCTGTACACAATACGCAGTGAAGTGAGCAAATCAAGGATAAACACTCTCAGAACTCTGGATAATGTTTTGGCAAGGTTCTCTCAAACTTCTGAAAGTTATTCCATTAACATAAAAAAAAACATTAAAAAAAATTATCTGGTCTTTAATAATGTTCTCAAAATTTTACCTAAAAAATATTAGGCTATTAAAACAGCTATTTTACATTATAATTAACAATATTAATGTTTTCATTATTGGTTTGCATGCCAGTTTGAGAGGCAGGGCAATTCTTAATAGACTTTTCACTAATTTCTTCCATTTATGCAGTTCATTTTCTGTTTGCATTCACTCATTTCCCAAAGTCATCTTGAATCACAAAAGCTGACTTCATAAACTGATGTTGATTGTTATCTAAACCGATCTGGTGTTTACATGTGATGCCTTTCAATCGCAATAATTTTGTAACATGCAGTTTGTCTACCGTATCAAAAATGTCAACGCTGTTTTCTCCAGCAGCTGGAATGTGTTTACTGTAGCCATAGCAACTCGTAACCGCCACCAGGACTAATACAGTATTATATAAGCTATTTATTTGTTGTAAAGTGTAATAATCAATCAATTTTAACAGATTAAAATTACACCTTCACTCTATATTTTGCTTTAGACCACCATTGAGTGTGTTTTATTAGCTTGCTGTCGCGATATAAAGGGGATTTCATTCAAATGGTGATGGTTAAACATGTTATATTTATCATTTTATATGGAGCTAATCGCTACACCTGTTAGCAGTCATAATGTAAACATCCATTACTGATATAATATAGCCGAAATCACATGAGCAATCACACAAAAACCTTATTCCATAGTTATCGTGTGTTTATTAGCTTCTTAGTTCACGCGTAGAAATGTAGAATAGACTCGTTCTTCACAGAGCCAGTGGGCGGAACCTTGGAGGGATTATCACACACACATTAACTCACTCTCTCTTCTGCACTGGCTCATTTGTGTTCACACAGCTCGCAATGGACAGCTTTCAGTTAAGCTCTTAGTTCAAAAGTGCTCATATTTGGAGAAATATTGATTTATTATCACGTTTGCAAAAGATTGTCATACAGAATACTATTTCTATTAATTTCTCACTGAATTATCCAATCTAAAAGAGCTAAAGCCTGTAATGAGATCTCTCTGTGTCTCTTCTTCATGATTTGCATCAGATATGAGTCATCAGGTGTTCATTTGCTCACTAAGTGTTGGCTTTCTAAATATATATGGTTATGTGATTATTCAGAATATCTTGTAAGCAGCAGACAAAAATGCCCCACTTGCCGGGGGGGGGGGGGGGCTTAATAAGTGAACACTTATTAACTTCACTTATTATTTCAGATGATACCTTATACTAAACAAATACTAATAAAACTCATGGAGGGAGGGATGAAATCTGCTGAGTTTGTGAAACATGATCAGAAAATGTAAATGTTCTCGAAGTATATCAGTCATTTAGATGGATGTAGACAAGCCCTGAAAGAAAAACTGTACGAAAATTAGTCCGATGTATACCTGTCATTTCTTTTGTTCTCTTCTGACATCTGAGATCCTCAAATATTCAAATGTTTTTATTTGCATTTTGGCAGAATTTGTTTTGTAAATCAGTCTTGACCTGAGAGGTGAATTTGAGCAGAGAAACGCCATTCTGGAGGTCCAATGATGGTGTGAAATATATTCGGCAAACGGCCAGAGAAGATCTCATAAGGGTGGAGACGGAAGCTGTAAAGAGAAAGACACATAAAAAGAGGGATAGATGTTTAAAGAGAGAGAGAGAAGACGGAGAATCTTGGTATCTGAACATCACAGGTGCAGTATGTCATTCTCACATACAGAATCTAGCTTCAATTACTTTGTGTCTAACTTCATTTACTTTGTGTCTAACTTCAATTACTTTGTGTCTAACTTCAATTACTTTGTGTGCTGAAGATGTCCTTTCTTCCAGTGACCTGTATTTGGTTAATGGTCTTTAAAGATAAAATGGGGGGACTCTGTTACCTGTTTTTACTTTTCGGTGAGTATTAATTAAAGACATGCATCAATCAGATGATTGACTACTGTAGATGCTGTTTAGCAATTCTCCATGCCAACATTCAAAGAATTAAATGCACCATTAATCAGCTTCTTAGAAATCAATGGACATTGTTGTTTCCTGCAACAGGTGTCTTATCCAATCAGGGCAGTTCAGAAAACCTGGAAGGTAAAACACTTTAGTTGACATGCTTTAACTAAGCAATACAATATGTTTGTTACAGTATTTATTCATATTTGTTAAGATTAGTTGATTGGTTTGAGTGCCATTTTGTCAAACAACGATAAACTCACCATTATGGTGATCAGTGTTCCCTTTTGTTGGGATCCTGTGAAACTTTTAAATGGGCTGATATAATGTCTCTACATTTTTAACAATATCTTGATCATGCACAGACTTTCAGCATCATAACACAACACTCGTAGCTATACTAAGTCAAGAGCAAGTCTAAAGTAAATGATCAAGTGCTTTCTACATTTCCTGTTTAGTCACTAGAACTCTTGTGTATCTGAACTATAGTAGGCTTTTGTCAGTACAACATAATATTCCTATTTCACTTTACTCATTTTTTTAAAGCAATCGGTTTGCATGCTTTTTCAAGTAAGTTTAACTATAGATTTCACAGTGAAGAATGTTGAAATGAAAATTCGCTCACACTTTAGTTTAGTGTCCAATTCTCACTGTTAACTAACTATTAACTACAACGTTTGCCTCAATAAACTCCTAATTACTCCACAAGGCAGAATTTAAGTTTAGGTATCGTATAGGATGTAAAATATGGTCAGGCAGAAAAGTTAATTCATTTCAAATCAAAACACATTAATATCTGCTCTATAAGTGCTAATAAACAGCCAATGCATAATAATAAGCGGCAACTGGCTACTACACTGTAAAAAATTATTTAGAAAAAAAGTTACCTGGTTGCCTTAAAATTTTGAGTTCATTGAAATTGAAATTTTGAGTTATTTAAAAAAAAATTGAGATTTGACAACCTTTATTCAAATATTATTAAAAGATTTTGTTTGCATATTGGGTAATTGTGTGTGTTTTATTTCTGATGACGCAGTGAAACATGCCAAATAGTGCTATTTTCATGATTTATCACATTTTTTATGTGTTAGTTTCTATTTATTTAACAAAATTCCTTCATTGTATCAACTCAAATTTTTAATTTCAAAAGTTTAAGGCAACCAGGTTACTTACTTTTTTAAGTTAAACCAACAAAAAACAACACAATATTTTACAGTGTAGGGACAGAAGGAAGCAGAATCTCTTTGAGCCCCATGTTAAAATGCTTTATATTAGAAAAAACACATGTTTACAGCCTGGTACAAATCTTTCGGTCTATACAGCTAATTTTGGCCTTCATGACAACTGTGTGAGTTGTGATTTTTTTTTATAACTCATTCGTTTACATTATATAAAGTCTTTAAGTTCTGCATAATTAAGGGCCTGGCTACTCTGAGTGACAGGTGGATAGCCATTTATTTGCTGTCTGTTAGTTATTGTGTCATCTCATCTCCGCCCATGCCACTTTGCCCATTGTCAGTTTGACCCTACTTTACACTTCAAAACTGCTCTTCAGAATCCTATGGGTGACACTCCCGGACACTACCTCCATATTTCCTTACAGTCTATGATTTTAAGCCATGAAAAAAAAAAGTCACCTTAGCTCCGCCCACGTCCCGCAGCTTTCCCCATTTTCTCCTGGCATGAAGCACAATGACGCACTGCCAAGATACTGCCATTTTTTTCTCCAGTCTATGATACTAATAAGCAATTAGGTAATAGTAAGGATTGAACCATACTAAATAAAGTATTACTGAAAAATGTAATCATTTACTTACCCTTGGGGGGGGGGGGGGGGGCACACTCAGTTTCAGTCAATCTCATGCCAATCTTGAGTACCTATAGAGTAGTATTGCATCCGTCATATCTCCGAAAAGGTTTTAATTTTATTATATTTCTAAAAGAAAGATAGGCTGTACCGAGTCTTTCCGGAAAAAAACGAGCGGCTGGAGGCGTATCGTGTGGGCGGAGCTAAAGAATGACGAGCGCGCACAGCTACTGCATGAGAGCGTCTGAAAGCTGACATCCTCAAGTGTGGAAAAGAAAACTTTACCCTTTATGTGGCAGTCCCCACTAGTGGGAAACTTGAAAAGAGATACATTTAATGAACCCGACTACGCCACACTGTTGGAGGACCAGGGAAATACTCCTAATAAGGACGCAGATACGTTTTATCACTGAAGGCAAAGAAATGTCCAGAGAGACTTGAGGGTCAATACAAAAAGAATTCAACTTTATTATAAAACATTAAAATGTTCTGTCTGGGGACATGCCCCAAAAAAACACAATTCTCTAGGGCCAGGGGTCACAGGGACAAGGCAGGCCAGCTGCTACTCAGGATAGTTATGCTAACCCACCTCAACTTTACACTGCATTGGCACCACACACACCTTCAAGCAGTTGTGTCAGTACACACACACACACACACACTGTGAAACACGCCACTGAATGGACGCAGCTAGCCTTCCCTCTTCCCCACTTCAAGTCCACACAGGCTCCTGGAGAAAAAGGAAATGTTAGCAAGAAGCACAACAGAATTTACACAAATAACACTAAATAATAAGGAAAAAACAAAACAAAATAATTACAGACAAGGTGCACCAGGATGGCACTAGCAGGAAAATAAATACATTTAAAACAATGATACAATTTAATAACAAACTGTATAATAACAATACACTGCAAAGAAAATTACTAGATTATCTGGAACTGAAAATCAAAACCAGGAATCAAACAGAAAAGAACAAAAGCAATATCCCCCAAAAAAAGAAATAAAAACGAATTAACAAAAATCTAACTAAGCGTATCGGATGGCCCCGCGAACACAAGCTCGTACATGGACAGCAAAGCCAGGCTTAATCAGCAACGCGGTCCATATCAGCACTGATCCACGGGAACAAAGTATAACGATAACCACAAACAAAACAGCAGCGGCATTACGGATAGCGCCTCGGTGAGAAAAGGGAATTTAACGATGATTTCTGACCCTCATTAATCAGGTTAGATAAAACACAAAACGCAACATTGTATGGTTACTCATTACCAGCACAGTGCATCAGTTCATTGACCAGACTTTACACACCTGCCATTGTCGCTATGCTGAGCGAACTCCGCCACTCGCCACAATGTGGACAGTGCAGCCACCAACTCTGCTCTGTATCAAGGGGGTAATCTAGCACTCGAAAAGCGTTCCACCCATAGGGGCGGCCATTGCTAACCAAGCCATCACCTGCTGTTAGCATCCCATTGACTCCCATTCATTTTTGAGTCACTTTGACAGTGAATAACTTTACATCTGAGACGTTTAAAGACTCCATTTGTCCATTTTTTATTTCTAAAGAAACACGACAATGCATAAAAGGCTCCGTTACCTTGTATCTTACACTATCGCCCCGCAGAAGCTGTTTTTGTAAAAATAGGCTAACGATTGCGTCATAACGATTGCGACTCTGTCGCACAGTTGAGAAATTACCATATAGACCTGAGGAGACGCTCGCAGGCAATCTTTAGCTGACTATGAGGCAGTCGAGTCTATACGATCGTGTTGTTTAGTGATGTTTACTCACGCCACGATATCCAACTACACACAGATAGTTGAAGCAGTTTTACTCACTGCCTGCTTCCAAAGCAGGACCGTGAACCTTTATCGTCACCGCTCCATCAAAAACACACTTCCCTGGTGACATTGTTGCTTTGGTGAAGTCCTGAGACAGCAGTGAGTGCAGTGTTTATGGGTGGCGTGCGTTTGCTCTCTCACTGACTCGTTCTGGTCGGGTCGCTCGCGTGCACACCCTTCCGGGAGAAGAGTCCGTACGGCCCATACAAGGACATTCCGCCCGGTTGACGTCAAGCGGACTCATACTCGGAAAAAACTCTCCGAAACTTGTGAGAAACCGGAAGGAGTATTTTTGACACAAAAATACTCCATCAAACGTCCAACTTATTTTTTTTTTAAACTTTGTCCATGTTTAGGATGGGAATCTAAGTCTTTAACAGTGTAAAGCTCAGTATGCATGAAACAGCATTTCACCCCCCCCCCTTTAAGTTATTCCAAACTTGTATGAGCACAAAAGAAGATATTTTGAAGAACGTCAATGACTACCATCAACTGGTTACCTACATTGCTCTCCCCTTTTTTGTAAGTCCCTTGGGATAAAAGCGTTTGCTAAATGATTAAATGTAAATGTAAATGTACATTCTTTACAATATCTTACAGGTCTGGAACAATTGAGGGTGTTATAAAAAGGGTGAAAAATCCCTATAACAAATGGCACCTTATTTTAAAGTGTTTTAAAGTCACATATTTAAGTTTTTTTGAATAAATGTTTTTAGAGAATTTGGCATTGAAAGGGAAAGCTGTCCAGTCGAGCACATATTACCACTGGGGAGCCGCATCCGCCATCGACGGGATCAGATACGCTCCAGGTGAAGCCTCATACTGCTCCATCACATTAAACCAGCTCAACCCGTGGTGGAGGCTGGACCTGCAGGATTATTACTACATCAACAAAGTGACCATCACCAACAGAGCAGACGGCTTTTCTGAGCGCTTGACTGGAGTAGAGATCCGCATCGGAAACTCTCTGGAAAATAACGGCAACAACAATCCCAGGTGAAATGAGTCGCTGAGGGCGTCCGCAGATGGGGATTTGAGCAGGTCACCTGATGTGTCCTGGGTTCTCGTTCTCGTTCTCGTTCTTTCTCTCTCTCTCTCTCTCTCTCTCTCTCTCTCTCTCTCTCTCTCTCTCTCTCTCTCTCTCTCTCTCTCTCTCTCTCTCTCTCTCTCTAGGTGTGCTGTCATTTCTTCAGCCGTTCCAGCAGGTGGGACTGTCAGTTTTTTGTGTGGTTGCAATGGGCGGCCGTTACATCAATATGTTCCTTCCTAACATCCAGACTTATCTCACGCTGTGTGAAGTGGAGGTTTACGGAACAGGTCAATTATTTCTGACATAATTCTACACTAAGATGTGGTCTCATTTACCATTGTTTACAAAGTAAACACTTTCACTTTCACTAGAAAACAGAAACACAGCCTGCGTCTGCTTGGTTTGTGCTTCATATATCACCACACTTATTGAAAATTAATAAATTTGCCTGCTAAATTTCGTTAACCGGACCGCTGTCCCACTAGGACGATTTATCAAACACAAGTTACCCAGAAGTGTTCATTTAAAAATGGCATTTAAGTGCTCACGTGTTAAACTGAGCTGAGAGTATAGCTGAAAGCATCATCAATGATAACAGAGTAACATATCCACATCCTGTAACATATCCTTCTCTCATGGGTCAAAATGACCCGAAGCCCATACGCTACTTATTGTTCGGTTATAATTAGCTAAATCTGATAGTACAATTTCTTTGTTATTTCTTGAAACATAATACGTTTTTTTCTCGAAGCACCACAACTTTATTCTTAAAAAATTTTATTTAGACTTTTCTCTAAATTTAACAAGTTTAATCTTGCACTATAATGACTTTATTCTCAAGAGGGTTTTTTATATATATATATATATGGGATATATTAGGCAGCAAGTAAACTTTTTGTCCTCAAAGTTGATGTGTTAGAAGCAAGAAAAATGGGCAAGCATAAGGATTTGAGTGAGTTTGACAAGGGCTAAATTGTGACGGCTAGAGGACTGGGTCAGAGCATCTCCAAAACTGCAGCTCTTGTTGGGCTGTTCCCGGTCTGCAGTGGTCAGTAGCTATCAAAAGTGCTCCAAGGAAGGACCAGTGGAGAACCGGCCACAGGGTCATGGGCGGCCAAGGCTCATTGATGCACGTGGGGAGCGAAGGCTGGCCCGTGGGGTCCGATCAAACAGACGAGCTACTGGAGCTCAAACTGCTCCAGAAGTTAATGCTGGTTCTGATAGAAAGCTGTCAGAATACACAGAGCATCTCAGTTTGTTCCGTATGGGATGGCATAGCCGCTGACCAGTCAGGGTGCCCATGCTCACCCCTGACCCCGCCGAAAGCACCAACAGTGGCACATGAGCATCAGAACTGGACCACGGAGCAATGGAAGAAGGTGGCCTGGTCTGAGGAATCATATTTTCTTTTACATCACGTGGCCAGGTTTTTATATTTTTTTGAACTAATAAAAAAAAACATTCTCTCAATCCATTCATTCCTATCTGGGTCAAATTGACATGAGATAAATAATTTGTTAACATTTTTATTGTGTAGATGTGGCTCTGCTCAGTTGTGTTTATTTGTGTATTTTGTCTTTTATGTTTTTGTTGTTTTGCATTTTTTTATTTTATAGGGAAAAAATATTTCTGAGGATGAAACTAGTGTCCAGTGTTGATGCAGCTGTAGTGAAGAACACATTTCTGCATCAGGTAAGAAAACGAGCAGATTGAAGAATTCAGGAAACGGACAAAATCAAATATAGGGTCAATTTATGGAATGATGATGGCACTTCCTGTTGTTGATGCTTTTGAATTCCAATCCACATGAACAGTGAACAAAACTACAAATCAATTTTGCTATTCAGTCTTTATCAATACAGATGGACTTTTTGTCTGGTGCTGGTTTTGGTCTCCAGCTGATGTCAAAACCTGATTTTGATTTGTTTCAGCTGCAGTCTGCTATGGGTTTGAGTTTGGTTTGACGAGACTCCCGCACCAGGAAGCAACGCATGAGGCAAAAAAACAACAACAACAAGGTAAACTTTTAGTACAGAGCAGGTTTATTCTGAAAGCTTGTGTCGACTTTAGTGTTGTAGTCAAGGCTACCTAATCAAAGACCAAGTCGAGAACAAGACCAATGTGTGTTGAGACCAAGACAAGACCAAGACTTGGAGGGGTTGAGACCAAGACAAGACCAAGACTTGGAGGGGTTGAGACCAAGACATGGAGGGGTTGAGACCAAGACTTGGAGGGGTTGAGACCAAGACAAGACCAAGACTTGGAGGGGTTGAGACCAAGACAAGACCAAGACTTTGAGGGGTTGAGACCAAAACAGGACCAAGACTTTGAGGGGTTGAGACCAAGACTTGTAGGGGTTGAAACCAAGACAAGACCAAGACTTTGAGGGGTTGAGACCAAGCAAGACCAAGACTTTGAGGGGTTGAGACCAAGACAAGACCAAGACTTTGAGGGGTTGAGAAAAAAACAAGACCAAGATTTGGAGGGGTTGAGACCAAGACAAGACCAAGACTTTGAGAGGTTGAGAACAAGACAAGACCAAGACTTTGAGGGGTTGAGAGCAAGACAAGACTTGGAGGGGTTGAGAAAAAGACAAGACCAAGACTTTGAGGGGTTGAGAAAAAGACAAGACCAAGATTTGGAGGGGTTGAGACCAAGACAAGACCAAGACTTTGAGGGGTTGAGAGCAAGACAAGACCAAGACTGTGAGGGGTTGAGACCAAGACAAGACCAAGACTTAGAGGGGTTGAGACCATGACAAGACTTGGAGGGGTTGAGAAAAAGACAAGACCAAGACTTTGGGGAGTTGAGAGCAAGAGAAGACCAAGACTGTGAGGGGTTGAGACCAAGACAAGACCAAGACTTAGAGGGGTTGAGACCATGACCAAAGGCAGGGCAAGACCGAGTCGAGACCAGCACTTCTTAAATCCATGAAGATCCACATTACCGCCTGAGAAATTACTTAATTTCAATCAATAAATGTAATTAGAATAAGACACTATATAGATCTGTTACCAATCAAATAACATTGGCCAATTACATTAATGATATTAATAAATAAAATTTTATTATTAAATAAATTTCAGTTGTGGTCTTGACTGGTCTTGAAACAAAATCCAGAGTCTTCTTCCAGACCGATACAAGACTGAGTACAAATGTGGTCGAGTACAACACTAGTCGACATATTTTCCAACATACAGACTACAAAAAACAAAACAAAACAAAACTTGCTATACATATGCAAACTTAAGAAAATATATTTTCACATGTAACATATTTTGAAGCATTTAACTGCAAAAAACATGTACTCTGATAATCCACCCTGCTATTATTAGTTTATCTACCCTGTTATTATCAGTTTATCTACCCTGTTATTATCAGTTTATCTACCCTGTTATTATCAGTTTATCTACCCTTTTATTATCAGTTTATCTACCCTGTTATTATCAGTTTATCCATCCTGTTATTATCAGTTTATCCACCCTGTTATTATCAGTTTATCTACCCTGTTATTATCAGTTTATCCACCCTGTTATTATCAGTTTATCCACCCTGTTATTATCAGTTTATCTACCCTGTTATTATCAGTTTATCCACCCTGTTATTATCAGTTTATCCACCCTGTTATTATCAGTTTATCCACCCTGTTATTATCAGTTTATCCACCCTGTTATTATCAGTTTATCTACCCTGTTATTATCAGTTTATCCACCCTGTTATTATCAGTTTATCCACCCTGTTATTATCAGTTTATCTACCCTTTTATTATCAGTTTATCTACCCTGTTATTATCAGTTTATCCATCCTGTTATTATCAGTTTATCCACCCTGTTATTATCAGTTTATCTACCCTGTTATTATCAGTTTATCTACCCTGTTATTATCAGTTTATCTACTCTGTTATTATCAGTTTATCCACCCTGTTATTATCAGTTTATCTACCCTGTTATTATCAGTTTATACACCCTGTTATTATCAGTTTATCTACCCTGTTATTATCAGTTTATCAACCCTGTTATTATCAGTTTATCTACCCTGTTATTATCAGTTTATCTACCCTGTTATTATCAGTTTATCTACTCTGTTATTATCAGTTTATCCACCCTGTTATTATCAGTTTATCTACCCTGTTATTATCAGTTTATCTACCCTGTTATTATCAGTTTATCTACACTGTTATTATCAGTTTATCCACCCTGTTATTATCAGTTTATCTACACTGTTATTATTAGTTTATCCACCCTGTTATTATCAGTTTATCCACCCTGTTATTATCAGTTTATCTACACTGTTATTATCAGTTTATCCACCCTGTTATTATCAGTTTATCCATCCTGTTTTTATCAGTTTATCCATCCTGTTTTTCTCAGTTTCTCCAGCCTGTTATTATCAGTTTATCCACCCTGTTATTATCAGTTTATCCACCCTGTTATTATCAGTTTGTCTACCCTGTTATTATCAGTTTATCCACCCTGTTATTATCAGTTTATCCACCCTGTTATTATCAGTTTATCTACCCTGTTATTATCAGTTAGTCTACCCTGTTATTATCAGTTAGTCTACCCTGTTATTATCAGTTTATCCACCCTGTTATTATCAGTTTATCCACCCTGTTATTATCAGTTTATCCACCCTGTTATTATCAGTTTATCCACCCTGTTATTATCAGTTAGTCTACCCTGTTATTATCAGTTTATCCACCCTGTTATTATCAGTTTATCCACCCTGTTATTATCAGTTTATCCACCCTGTTATTATCAGTTTATCCACCCTGTTATTATCAGTTTATCTACCCTGTTATTATCAGTTTATCCACCCTGTTATTATCAGTTTATCCACCCTGCTATTATTAGTTTATCCACCCTGTTATTATCAGTTTATCCACCCTGTTATTATCAGTTTATCCACCCTGTTATTATCAGTCTATCCACCCTGTTATTATCAGTTTATCCACCCTGTTATTATCAGTTAGTCTACCCTGTTATTATCAGTTTATCCACCCTGTTATTATCAGTTTATCCACCCTGTTATTATCAGTTTATCCACCCTGTTATTATCAGTTTATCCACCCTGTTATTATCAGTTAGTCTACCCTGTTATTATCAGTTTATCTACCCTGTTATTATCAGTTTATCTACCCTGTTATTATCAGTTTATCCACCCTGTTATTATCAGTTTATCCACCCTGTTATTATCAGTTTATCCACCCTGTTATTATCAGTTTATCCACCCTGTTATTATCAGTTAGTCTACCCTGTTATTATCAGTTTATCCACCCTGTTATTATCAGTTTATCCACCCTGTTATTATCAGTTAGTCTACCCTGTTATTATCAGTTTATCCACCCTGTTATTATCAGTTTATCCACCCTGTTATTATCAGTTTATCTACCCTGTTATTATCAGTTTATCCATCCTGTTATTTTCGGCTTATCTACCCTGTTATTATCAGTTTATCCACCCTGTTATTATCAGTTTATCCACCCTGTTATTATCAGTTAGTCTACCCTGTTATTATCAGTTTATCCACCGTGTTATTATCAGTTTGTCCACCCTGTTTTTATCAGTTTATCTACCCTGTTATTATCAGTTTATCCACCTTGTTATTATCAGTTTATCTACCCTGTTATTATCAGTTTATCCACCCTTTTATTATCAGTTTATCCACCCTGTTGTTATAATTTTATCCACCCTGTTATTATCAGTTTATCCAGCCTGTTATTTTCAGTTAGTCTACCCTGTAATTAGTTTTTACTTTTTTTGATGGCCAAAGGGCTGTGACTGAAATGACTCTTGTATAATAGTTTGGACAATGTAAATACATTTACATAGATCAACACGTTTAGTTCATGTTCATGATTATAAACAGTAATGTTATAAAAAGACTCCTAAATTAGAAAAAAAAAATATTTGAACACTAAATAATTGTATGATTTAATCAATATTTATGTTTCATTTACAGGTTTTGTGCTGATAAAAAATAATCTGGATACAGAGACTTGCAAGCAGACGTTTCTTTATTATTGTA
The DNA here is from genome assembly GCF_024679245.1 of Pseudorasbora parva. Lineage (NCBI taxonomy): Eukaryota > Metazoa > Chordata > Actinopteri > Cypriniformes > Gobionidae > Pseudorasbora > Pseudorasbora parva. The sequence continues at coordinate 68,417,393 of NC_090172.1, read as the reverse complement.
ATTGTTAATTTATGTAATTGTTCCTGCTTTACATTCATTATTACGACACTGTTCACATAATTGGATTAATCGTTCCATATAAATATGCACAAGTAAGAAGATAAATGTTTCAGTGTACATTTCATATTTCCATATACAATGGTGTGTATGGATATTATAGTAATTTCATCAATACAGTGGATAGATATAATTATTTACAGTCAATGATAACTGCTGACAACATAAGTTTTTTATTATTTAACTGGGTTTGTGTATCCTGTCATTATCTTCATACAATATATGAATGTTAAAGAGTGAAGGACTCTCTTTCTCTGTCTGCAACTATAAGCATTAAACGCTGATACGTAAAACAGAGTATTACAAAGGTGTGTTATAAGCTATTTATGAAGATAATACCTGATCCAAGTGGGATATTAAGCAAAAATAAAAGTGAAGATCTTGCCACACTACCAGACAAACATATAGTGAAAATCAGACCAAGGCATATTATATATGTGTAAAATGTATGTTAATTTTGTTTAAGCACTATTTAACCCTCTGATGCATGATGTCTACTATTGGCAATTTTTTAAACGTTTCAGTTTGTGATGTTACATCCTTATAAATATAAACTTCATATAAATAAACTTGCCTTGCCTTACTCATAAATCTATATCACTGGTCTCTTGTCCTTGTATTTATTTATTTATGACAACATTAAATCAAAATAGCTAATGAAAGTGGTTATTCATCTAGAATTTGCAATATAATATAAAAGTATTATAATATTATATTTAAAATATTTTCTGTTATCTTGATCTAACAATTTTAAGGATTAACAATTTTAGGAAAAGAAAGCAAGAATCTTTTTAATTTTTTATTATTTATTAAAATAATCATATTTTTGTGAAATATCAATAAACTGATAATTTTAATGTATTTAAAGCTTAATGTTGATATTTATTGAATTATTAAAGGACATTGCTTTCCTTTTCTTTCCTGATGTATTCACTCATGTTTCTGAGGGTTAATAAAATGGCATCTTCACTATAAAAAATTATTTAGAAAAAAAGTTACCTGGTTGCCTTAAAATTTTGAATTCATTGAAATTAAAATTTTGAGTTAATACAATGAAATTTTTTTGAGATTCAACAACCTTTATTAAAATATTATTAATATATTTTGTTTTTGGTAATTGTGTGTTTTATTTCTGATGACGCAGCCAAATTGTGCTATTTTCATGATTTATCAAATTTTTTATGTGGTTCAGATACAATAATATTTTGAGTTTCTATTTATTAAACAAATTTCCTTCATTGTATCAACTCAATTTTTTTTAAGGCAACCAGGTTACTTACTTTTTTAAGTTAAACCAACAAAAAACAAAAAAAATTTTTTACAGTGTTGTAGTTATAACTGACATTCATGAATGATGATCATAATGAAGCTCAGTCGCTGCAGAGATCTGCTTCAGGAGTCTAGAAATGAAAATCACAGAGCTTCAGGTCTTCCTCATCATTAATCACATCATCACTGAGGGATTTTACTGCATTTTTAATAGACTCACTGAAGACTCACCGTCTTTGACTTGTCTTCTTCCTGAGGTGTTTGAGACCAGCTCAGCGTCACATTGGTGATTCCTCTCACAGCCAGCGCTGACGTCAGCTGCAGTGAACGCTCATTAATATCATATTAATGCATCAGAACAGGATAAGAGACTCACATCACGCTCTCACCTCTTTAAGCACTTGCTCCGTTACTGTCGGGTCGGTCAGATTGGAGCTGCAGTTAAACGCTAGCTTCATAAACGATCGTCTTATATGATCTAAAGAAACACAAACATTCAAAGATGGCATCAAACACGAGTATCAGTCACAAATACTCTAACTTTATTATTATAGTTATTATGAGACAGCCAGGGGTGTCAAACTCATTGTGTTGGAGCAGGTGGAACTAAACTATGCAAGGCTCTGGCCCTCCATATACTGAGTTTTGCACTCTTTATCTAGGCAGAAGCTTCTACAGAAACATAAATCATGAATGATTGGGTTTGTGTGTGTTTACCTGTCTCATATGCCTCCACCTCGCACACGGATAGATAGCCCCACCATGTAAAAATCGTGACGTACCGTCCCTCATGTTCACCGCATGAGTAGGTGACAGTGAAGGCTGCTTTATTACTTGATATTATGGTACATCTACACAACCACACACACACACAACACACACACACACACACACACACACACAATGATTGAAAGTTTAATTATTCAGATTAAGACACAAGTACTGGGATAAAGTTATTAGTTCAGATGTAAACACTGAAGTCTACGGAAGTGTTCAAAATACATCAGATCACGTTTTAAAAAGTAACTTGATGCTTCAAATACAGACTGTATCGATTATGTATTTAAACTAGTAGGAGGCAACAAGTGGCTGCCAAAAAATAAACTGAATCATTAATTCAAGAGATTCATCCAGTAATGAGGCAAGTGAAGTCTGCTTCCAAAATCACATACTTCCCTATCATTGTTATGTTCAGTTAGTTTCTCTTTTCATGGGCATTCAGTTTGTTTTCCTTTGTCACGTGCCTTACTTGTTCAGTTTCTGCCACTAATTTGGTGGGGTGAGAAAAATAATCTTGTTTCTTGTTTGCATCCCAAACAGAAATACGATTATTTTTCTCACCATATTGGCAGATAATTCTGCTTGTTTTAAGCAAAAACTCAATTTATTTCGATTTTATTTTCAGGAAAACAAGAACAAATAACTTGTGCCATTTTACTTATCAAGTAAATGCATCTTGATTTAAGAATTTTAAGATATTTGGCCTTCCCGGAAGGGGCGTGATGCCAACATTATGATATAATTGAAGTACACTTTGTGTTGGAACCGTACTCTTTTGCATCTTAGTCTTCCTGCCTGCACACGCCGTAACAATTATATAGTAGGCGAAAAACATTATGCAACAAAGGAAGCATGTCAGAACTCACAGTCCTCATAAAGGAGTGTGTTAAAATTTCTCAAATTTAAAAAAAAATGGTGCATATGACGGACACTTTTCTACCCCGTGAGGCCACAGGAGAGGTTTTTATGAATGGAACTTAAGCGCCGCAACTGGTGCTGATAGCTCACATGATAATGACATGACGAATGTAGTACATCAGGATCACATTCATAATCAAATAAACTTGCCTTGCCTTGCCATTCAAAAAAGTACCTACTCATGAAACTATGCGATTTCAGACACAGCCTGCATCATTACAAGTGAGTCACTGAATCATCCATTAAAAAGTGAATGAATCAAAATGAAACATAAAAAAGACTGTAGCAATTAACATTTTGTCAAAACCTTAAGTAAATTACATGTGATTTAGTTTAGTTTACATTGGTTTACTTTTTACTCCTGTGCAATTTTTCTCTATTTGAATTGATTTATTCATTTTGATTTAATTATAGTAACACTTTAAATATTCTACTGACTATAAGAGACTTTGTCAACTTTTCTACTAATCCTAATCCTATCAGTCTATTAAAACTCTCAGTGCCGTTCCTCCCTATGCAAAGCATTCAAGTTGCATAGGGCCCTCAAGCCACCAGGGGGCCTCCTTGCTCTTAATAATGATTTAGGGCTGTGCTTTAATTGTTTAGGCTTCCAATGATTATGAAGACATGATGCCATTACAAAAAATAGAAAAAGAAACAAGAGAATAATCTTTCTGTTGTATTTGTCCTATTGTTCACATTTTTATTGTATTACTGAATGCTTCAACTTATCTGCTCTAAAACAACGGATTAAGGTTGGGGGGTCATTATTTTTTTGTTGTTGTCATTTTTAGGCCTCCCAGAAGTCTAAGTCTGGCACTCAATTCTCTAATGAGAGTTAGTTGACAAGATACTTATAGTACAATGTCTATTCAAAATAAAGTGTATCCAAAGCGCCTCACTTGTTACTGTCATCCCAAAAGTTATTTAGAGAGTTTCCGAAATAGACTGTGATCATTCTACTTATTCCTGGAAAGCTGTCGTCTCTGTAAGTGACAACCACGATGCTCGCTAGATGTGCTGATTGGAGATCCAGCCTCCACCACTGGTAACTGGCCAAAATGGTTGTGGCGCAAGAACTAGAAGATGTAGAGAAATCCTTCCCGCCGTCAATGGCAAGGTCCGCGGACTGACCACTGTATGTTGTTGACTGTGTGGCAGTTCCACTTTGAGCCAGATTCTCTGGAAAAGGCATATTATTTTTATGTGGAGACAGTCAAGGAACATTAATTTAAAATAGCTTTTAATTCCAGTGCATATTAAGGTGAAAAGCAAGCTAAATTAACAAAATAACGTTTATTTAGAAGAAGCTAAACGTGTCATGGAATCGGGGAATAAACAGACGGCAGGCAGAGAAGTGGGATCCAAATGCAGGGGAAATTTAATAACCAAAACAATCAAAAATCAGGAACAAAAAAACACTGAGCAAACGAAAAGAAAACACGGGGAACAGAGAACTGTGAAATACCTGCATAACAGCAAACAATGACCGACCGAGAACAACTGATTCACAGAGGTATAAATACACACCAGGGAACAAGGCTAATAAGATAACAAGGGGAGTGGTAAATGGGAAACACCTGGGAAAACTAATCAACATAAAAAACTACAAGAACTACAAACTCCACAGGAAACAGGACACAGAAAAATGCACAGATACCTTCAACATAAAAGTCCAACAGAGTGTCAGACACTGAACAGATGTGACAAAACGGTTGCTGTAAAAAGTTACTGTACCTTTAGCGCCATCTGCCTGTTCCTGAATACAAAACAGCCCTGCATGTGCAAACAATATATTAATGACAGATCAATACTATAATAATAAACATTTAGACGTACAGAGGCAAATGAGCATCCAAATGACGTTAGATTTGTTTTGTAAAGCAGTGAATGAACAATGAATCATGCACTGATGCACAAAAGTCAAAGTACAATATGCAAAATACAACAAACAGAAACACTTGAATGATGAATGTACATGATTTTATTTATTCTAATAAAAATACATTTATATACACAGATAGATGTGCTTATAAAAAATATTGAATGAGCTCATTATAAACTTTCATATCTTCAGAAAGACCAAAATCTGAAATAAATAAATACATAAATAAAATAAAAACAATACTATGGAAGTCAACAATACCCATCAAATGTTTGGTTACTGACATTCTTCAAAATATATTCCTTTTGTGTTCAGCAGAACAAAGACACTCATACAGGTTTGGAACAACTTGAGTTTGAGTAAATGACGAATGATTTTTAGAACTACATCTTTCTTGTTATAGTTATCGTCCTCAGTGTCAATGGGCCTTTATTATTTTATTGTCATCAATGAAATATTCTTACATTACCGAACAATAACAGCCAGCACTCGATGATCCCCATCATCTCACAGAGATGTCAAAATGTAAATTGCTCTGTAAAGTTGGGACAAAAGACAAAGATGTGAAATATGACTAGTGCTTACAAATTGTAGTCCGTTACTGATTACAAATTACATTACACATTTTTTTATTAGTAACGTAATGTATTCTGAGTAAAATTTCAATCTAAGTTTTCAACTAAACATCCAAATAAAATTAATTACTAATTTAACTGTCAACTATATCAACTATATTACTGATCTGCCCACATTGTCACTATATGATAATTGAAAAGAGCTGATAACATCACCGTTCACCGAAACAATCGTCATTGTAAAAAGAAATATATAAACAAAGTGGACTTAATTTGACTATTTTGACCCAACTCATTTATCATATTTATTATAAATGTATACATTTAATTACTCGTATGAATATAAGTATTGTTGTACCAAATTAATATAAAAATATAAAGAGAAAAAAAAACTATATTCCATTCTTTCTACATAAATTCAAAAACTGTAAGACTTTCCCAATTATAAGCAGTAATCCATCAAATTGTCTGATTGATATGTAATCATGTAATAAAAAATAATTAATCTGATTATGTGTAATATAATCTAATTGCAAGTGCTTATTTTTTCGAATCTGATCATATAATCCAAATAACATATACTCAGTTAGTACCCAGCATTGATTATGACAAAGATTAGTTGTTTTAACACTTATATGCTTTGTAATCATTGACTGTGGTCACTAATTATATCTGCAGCCATATGTGTTTGTATTAAAAATGAACCAAACTAACCTGTCCTGTGAAATCCGTCCGTTCTGGATCAGCAGCTTCTGTCAGCAGATGATGGAGTGGATCTACAGTCAGTTTATAATCTGATGATGATTCCTGACCACGACTGCTTTTCTTTCAGTGTTTGACGTCACAAGGCTGAAAAGATTTGGGCTGGGAGTCGGATTGAGAGATTCTGATCTGAGGGACCAGATTCCAGTAAAAAAAAAAATACTGGAATTATTATTGCATATTCTTGTTTATAAGTATATGTTCTGATTCAAATAGAATATATTCAAAGATATATTGAAGTTTTAAAAAAATATGCAAATTATTTTTGAGTTTTACATGAGAAATCGTTTAGGGAAATTTGCAAAGCTTTAACATTTTCCCATTTGCATGTGCATAAATGAGCCATGTGACCTGTTGGAACTTAAACTCAAGCATCTGAACACAATACGCAGTGAAGTGAGCAAATCAAGGATAAACACTCTCAGAACTTTGTATAATGTTTTGGCAAGGTTCTCTCAAACTTCTGAAAGTTATTCCATTAACATTAAAAAAAAATCTAAGATATCTGGTCTTTAATAATGTTCTTAAAATTTTACCTAAAAAATATTAGGCTATTAAAACTATAGTTTTTATTTTTAAATGTTTAGTTAGACATTCATCTAGCATTTTTTTTAAAATGTTACGACTTGTTTCGGAATGTGCACAGATCATTAAAAAGTAACATTCACATAATATTTGGAATGTTCCCTCAACATTTGCATAACCAAAACATTTTTTTCCCTTTAAAAAAACAACAAACTGGATATTTTGAATGGTCAGAGAACATTCAGAAATATGCTCTAAAACAACAGATTAAGTTGGGGGTCATTATTTTTTTCTTGTTGTCATTTTTAGGCCTCCCAGAAGTCTAAGACCGGCACTTAATTCTCTAATGAGAGTTAGTTGACAAGTAGTTGCAAAGATACTTATAGTTAGTAGAATGTCTATTCAACATAAAGTGTATCCAAAGCGCCTCACTTGGTACTGTCATCCCAAAAGTTATTTAGAGAGTTTCCGAAATAAACTGTGATTTTTCTACTTATTCCTGGAAAGCTGTCGTCTCTGTAAGTGACAACCGTGATGCTCGCTAGATGTGCTGAATGGTAGATCCAGCCTCCACAACTGGTTACTGGCCAAAATGGTTGTGGTGCAAGAACTAGAAGATGTAGAGAAGTCCTTCCCGCCGTCAATGGCAAGGTCCGCGGACTGACCACTGTATGTTGTTGACTGTGTGGCAGTTCCATTTTGAGCCAGATTCTCTGGAACAGGCATATTATTTTTATGTGGAGAAAAAAATATTAGGCTATTAAAACTATAGTTTTTATTCTTAAATGTTTAGTTAGACATTCATCTAGCTTTTTTTTTTATGTTACGACTTGTTTCGTAATGTTCACAGATCATTAAAAAGTAACATTCACATAATATTTGGATTGTTCCCATAACATTTGCATAACCAAAACATTTTTCTCCCTTTAATAAAAAAACAACAAACTGGATATTTTGAATGGTCAGAGAACATTCAGAAATAACATCTTCATGGGAATCTTAGCAAAACATTCTCAGAACAAGTTAGCTGGTGTTACGTTGTGATGTTTTAGTAGGTATTTTTTTCAGAATGTTTAATAGACCATAGTCACATGTTTTCTGGGAGCCAGAGCGCCTGACATCAAAGATAATTTAAGTGCTGACTAATGCTAATCATAACTTCTCGGCACTAATGATGTTAGCCATTGCCAGTCAGAGATCACTAAAATTAACATTAAAGAGGTGTGTGAACTTGCAAGTACAATGTCATACACTATAATATGCTCTGGCCCCCTTCCTATTTGCTGGAGTGATGAGATACAGTCATCACTCGACTTGGGCCAGTGAGTGAGATCCTCTCTTTCTGCCTATTCCATTATTATTGTCTAGTTTTACCAATTTTATCTTTCAAATCTGTGTGTGGTCAACCTCAGTATGTCAACCCTGATAAGGGAAAGGTGAATAAGGTTGGTAGAAAAATCATATTTTTACAAGTTTTAATGCAATTTTCTTTTTCCTTTTTTTTTCTTTTTTTGCTTTTAGGAAAACCCTACTTCAAAGTCATAAAATAAAGTAAAATTGTAACTGCTCGTACATGAGTGACACCCTGTTATTACCAGTATGTCCACCATTATTATCAATTTGTCCTCCCAGTTATTATCAGTTTGTCCATCTGGTTATTATCAGTTTTCTCCATCAGGTTATTATCAGTTTTTCAACCCTGTTACTATCAGTTTGTCCACTCTGTTACTATCACTTTGTCCACCCTGTTATTATCAGTTTGTCCATCCAGTTATTATCAGTTTGTCCATCCAGTTATTAGCAGTTTGTCCATTCTGGTTATTATCAGTTTTCTCCATCTGGTTATTATGAGTTTGTCAGTTTGTCCACCCTGTTATTATCAGTTTGTCCATCTGGTTATTATCAGTTTTCTCCATCAGGTTATTATCAGTTTGTCTACCCTGTTACTATCAGTTTGTCCACTCTGTTACTATCCCTTTGTCCACCCTGTTATTATCAGTTTGTCCATCCAGTTATTATCAGTTTGTCCATCCAGTTATTAGCAGTTTGTCCATTCTGGTTATTATCAGTTTTCTCCATCTGGTTATTATGAGTTTGTCAGTTTGTCCACCCTGTTGTTATCAGTTTGTCCACCTTTTTATTATCAGTTTGTCCACCCTGTTATTATCAGTTTGTCCACCCTGTTATTATCAGTTTGTCCATCTGGTTATTATCAGTTTTCTCCATCAGGTTATTATCAGTTTGTCTACCCTGTTACTATCACTTTGTCCACCCTGTTATTATCAGTTTGTCCATCCAGTTATTATCAGTTTGTCCATCCAGTTATTAGCAGTTTGTCCATTCTGGTTATTATCAGTTTTCTCCATCTGGTTATTATGAGTTTGTCAGTTTGTCCACCCTGTTATTATCAGTTTGTCCACCTTTTTATTATCAGTTTGTCCACCCTGTTATTATCAGTTTCTCCATCCTGTTATTATCAGTTTGTTCACCCTGTTATTATCAGTTTTTCCACCCTGTTATTATCAGTTTGTCTACCCTGTTATATCAGTTTCTCCATCCTGTTATTATTAGTGTGTCCACTTTGTTATTATCAGTTTGTCCACCATGTTTATTATCAGTTTGTCCACCATGTTTATTATCAGTTTGTCCATCCTGTTATTATCAGTTTGTCCATCCTGTTATTATCAGTTTGTCCATCCTGTTATTATCAGTTTGTCCATCCAGTTATTATCAGTTTGTCCATCCAGTTATTAGCAGTTTGTCCATTCTGGTTATTATCAGTTTTCTCCATCTGGTTATTATGAGTTTGTCAGTTTGTCCACCCTGTTATTATCAGTTTGTCCACCTTTTTATTATCAGTTTGTCCACCCTGTTATTATCAGTTTCTCCATCCTGTTATTATCAGTTTGTTCACCCTGTTATTATCAGTTTTTCCACCCTGTTATTATCAGTTTGTCTACCCTGTTATATCAGTTTCTCCATCCTGTTATTATTAGTGTGTCCACTTTGTTATTATCAGTTTGTCCACCATGTTTATTATCAGTTTGTCCACCATGTTTATTATCAGTTTGTCCATCCTGTTATTATCAGTTTGTCCATCCTGTTATTATCAGTTTGTCCATCCTGTTATTAACAGTTATTCACCCTGTTATTAACAGCAAAAAAGCCTACTCAAAAATGAATTGAGTATCAATAATCCAGTAAAAGGTTAACAAAAATATTTTTATTGTGTATCCTGTCATTATCTTCTTACAGTACAATAATCATTAATGCAGTTTTGATGTTCAAGAACTATTTTACTACACTGTATATTTATCTAGCACATACAACTGAAATATGACCATGATTGTTACATTTATTAACCCTGAACGCCCGATATATGAATGTAACTGTGTTGACTACTGAAAACAATGAAGGACTCTCTTCATATGTCTGCAACTATAAGCACTAAACTCTGATACTTCTGTGTTATGAGCTATTTATGAAGATAAATGGCAAATGCCTGATCCAAGTGTGATATTAAACAAAAACAAAAGTGAAGATCTTGCCACACTACCAGACAAATATATAATTAAAATCATACCAAGGCCTAAATATATATATCTGCACTATTCAACCCTCTGCTGCATGATGTCTACTATTGGCTGGTTTTTAAAAGCTTTTTTAAACTTTCCAGTTTGTGATGTTACATCCTTACTCACAAATCTATATCACAGTTTTTTGTGCTTGTATTTATTTATTTATGACAACATTAAATCAAAATAGCTAATGAAAGTGGTTATTCATCAAGAACTTGCAATATAAAATAAAAGTATTATAATATATATTTAAAATATTTTCTGTTATCTTGCTTTTACAATTTTAGGGATTAACAATTTTAGGGAAAGAAAACATTAATCTTTTTAATTGTATATTATTTATTAAAATCATATTTTGTGAAATTTAGATAAACTGATAATTTTAATGTATTTAAAGCTTAATGTTGATATTTATTGAATTATTAAATTACATTGCTTTCCTTTTCTTTCCTGATTTATTCACTTATGTTTCTGAGGGTTAATAAAATGGCATCTTGTAGTTATAACTGACATGCATGAATGATGATCATAATGAAGCTCAGTCGCTGCAGAGATCTGCTTCAGGAATCTAGAAATGAAAATCACAGAGCTTCAGGTCTTCCTCATCATTAATCACATCATCACTGAGGGATTTTACTGCGTTTTTCATAGATTCACTGAAGACTCACCGTCTTTGACTTGTCTTCTTCCTGAGGTGTTTGAGACCAGCTCAGCGTCACATTGGTGATTCCTCTCATAGCCAGCGCTGACGTCAGCTGCAGTGAACGCTCATTAATATCATATTAATGCATCAGAACAGGATAAGAGACTCACATCACGCTCTCACCTCTTTAAGCACTTGCTCCGTTACTGTCGGGTCGGTCAGATTGGAGCTGGAGTTAAACGCTAGCTTCATAAACGATCGTCTTATATGATCTAAAGAAACTGCATCAAACACACCTTTTCAGAGACACATACTCATTCGTTATTGTGCTTACTTTATTATTGTTTCTAAAAACTAAAATAAAAACTAGCATGGAATAATGGTGGGAAAAACTACATTTTCATGTCCTCAAAATTAATTGGTCATCAATTAGTTATAGTTGTAATATACACATGGTCTGAAACATATGAACAATAATACTAGTTCTGAGACATATAAGCATATCAGTTAGCTTATTAGCTTTGGACAAAAATAAAGACACTAAAACAATGATAAGTGAAAACTAATGACTAATAAGGTACAGCGAGGCTAAAGGTGCCCTTGATTTCATATTCCTCTAAACCACTAGATGGCTCAAAAATGTCTCAGCCATTTCCAAAATTTCAAGATTCACGTGGAAGTGTGTCTGATCCTTGCTGATTGTCAAAAGAAAAGCATAGTTGCTTATGTGCTAAACTGATGTTTTTTCAAATGTTGTAGATTTAAGTACTGAATGAGAATTACTAAAATTATTGACTATATCTTGTTCTTTTTAATGATTTACAGTTTTGTTCAAGCTAATTATAGTTCAAGCACCATTTTTTAATAACCGAAGAGAGCTGTATCTGCACAAAAAACAGGTTAATTCGTGTTCTGTGTGATTTATTACCTTCTTGTATCGTCTTGTATACTTCCACCTCACACAGCTGGAGGAGGACCAATGATCCATGAAGGAGGACGTTTAGGTACTGTCCCTCCATACCACCGCAGGAGTAAGTGACGCTGCTGGTTACTGGATTAACTGATCGCACAGCACATCTGCAAGGCCACACATGCGCAATCAACCAGTCTTTTACATTATACACATTAAATTCCCCTTGTTGTCAATGATTTTATCCATTTAAACTAATCTTTAAATCACAAAAATTACATATTTAAACAGGTTTTTACCTCTTTGACACAAATTATTCATGCCTTAAAATAGCTTGAAAGTAACACCCTTGCTTAATTCAGAATTAGGGGTGTGCGATATTGACAAAAAAGGATATCTCACTAACGATAATTAGACAATATTTTGCTGAGTTTGTTTATTGTGTTGGCAGGTTTAGGACTGCCACGAGACTCCTAAAGTTTTTGATGACACCATTATGCACACCATTTTATTGTTAAAAGGCCATTTGGATGGAAACGAAAAATTGTATAATCTTTTTTTACGCATATTCAATTTGTTGATAACAAAATGTGTATGGAAATTTGGCTAGTGACATTTGGTGTTGACCCTGTGAAATGTACAAATGTACAAGTATGTAAGAATTAACGTGATTAACTGGGAAATACATACAAGTTATGATTTGTTTAATGCTGATGCTATAAACATCCATGTAATATGCTGTTTTATTTATGATTAAAGATGTACGAATGTACAAGTATGTAAGAATGAACATGATTAACTGGGAAATGTTTAACATCCTATTCCCTTTAAGAAAATTTAGAACGTTCTGGAACCAAACATGGTCTGCTGAATGGACGTTACTTTAGTTGACCTTGAAGCGGTGCCGAACTTGGCCTCTAGGTGGCGAACTTTTCCGTAGCTAACCTATTGTTATCATGCACTAAAAAATTCATGTTACCTAACCTACGGGTACATCACTCATGCCTAACCTGGGATTGTCGTTTCCGTTGTTCTCCAGAGAGTTTCCGAAGTGAATCTCAACACCATTCCATCTATCAGGACAGCAGTCTAGTCTGTAAGTGACGACCACGATATCCACTTGATACGAAGCCTGGAGATCCAGCCTCCACCACGGGTTTGCCCCAATGCGGCTTACGGCACAAGAATTAGAAAATATAGAGAAATCCTTCCCACCATCGTGGGCTCGGTACGCAGACTGACCACTGAATGTTGTTGGCTGTGTGGCAATTCCACTTCGCGCCAGATTCTCTGGAAAAGGAAAATTAATTTGATTTTAAAATTTCATTTAAAATAGCATTGGGTCATAATGTAAAAAAACAAGCTAAATGTAACAAAACTTTAATTATAAAAATTGCATTTGTGTGTGTATTTGAAAATGTCTCAGTTACGTATGTAACCCTCGTTCCCTGAGGAGGGAACGGAGACGTAATGTCAGTGACTGATGAATGGGGGTTTCGCTTAGAAGCCTATCATCTCTGAGAACTAGAAAATGCCCAATGGCAGTGCCAATGCCATGGGCATGCGAGATTTGCATGTGTAACTCCGCTTACCCACGTGGGTATATAAGGAAGTAGCTGGCATGATCGCATTATGTTTTACCACCTGAGGAGCAAAGTTGAACTCCCGTTCCAGCGGTACAGCGGATGTGGCAGCAGGAAATTACGTCTCCATTCCCTCCTCAGCAAACGAGGGTTACATACATAACCGAGACGTTCCCTTTCGTTCAGTCACTCCGACGTAACGTCAGCGACTGATGAATGGGGTTCCCAATGTAATCACACCACTCGGCTCTCTTCCAGTGCCCTGTGCAAGCGTGAGTGCCCTGATGCAAGATAGTATGGTTGAAGGTCTTCACTTAACACAGAAATACCAAGGTACCCTGGGAGGCATATTCCAGGTGGAGATATGCACCATAGTGCCTACTCGTAGGGAGGACTTAAGAATATATATATGACCCTCTAAGGGCTGCATACGGAAAATCCCTGGGGTAACAGCCGCAAGTGGATTTTTAACCCCAGGAGGTAGCAGGCTTGCCAAGGGAAGACACCCACTCAGGGAGGCTTACGGTGGAAATACACATGTGGGGGTCACCGGAGGGGACCCATGCACATGGGGCACCTGGCCGGACACGAGTGTCTGGGCTGAGTAGGGAGTACTGGAGTCGGCGTCCTCAGTGCTGGAGCAGCTCAGGGCTTTCGGAGAAGCTCACCTGAGACCAGTATCCAGTCCGTGGAGTGGAATGGCGAGCAAGCGAAGACACCTGAGCCAATCCATTACCGGCCACTTGTAGAGGCGAGTACATAGTCGGATACATGCTCCACTCAATCGACAGACCAGCAGGCAGGAAGTATGTGACCACTGAAACGCGCCGTACACCAACACCGACTGGAAAATCCTGATCGTCTCGAAGAACTGACACTAACTCAGAAAGGCTTTAGTAGTGAAAGGTATGTAACCTTTGGCTCCGAAGCTTAAAAACATAATGCGGTCATGCCAGCTACTTCCTTATATACCCATGTGGGTAGGCGGAGTTACGCATGCAAATCTCGCATGCCCATGGCATTGGCACTGCCATTGGGTGTTTTCTAGTTCTCGGAGATAGGCTTCAAAGCAAAACCCCCATTCGTCAGTCACTGACGTTACGTCGGAGTGACTGAACAAAAGGGAACCTTAATTTTTGCCCAAGCTATACAGTTACTGTACCTTTAGCACCTTCTGCCTGTTCCTGAAAACAAAACAGCCCTGCATGTGCAAAAGACATTTAATGACAGATCATGATTCAATGCTCATTCACTGCTTTACTAAACAAATCTAACCTCATTTGCCTCTTTACATCTGATTGTTTATTATATTCATGCTCTGATGTACAAGTCAAAATAATATGCAAAGTACAACAAACAGAAATACTTGAGTCTAATTAAAAAAAAAAAAACATTTATATGCACTGATAAATATACTCATAAAAATATTGGATGAGCTCATTTTAACTGTTGTTTTTAAACTTTCATATCTTCAGAAATACCATACAAGTCTGAAAATAAATAAATAAATAAATGAATAAATACATAAATACATAAATAAATAAATAAATAAATAAATAAATAAATAAATAAATAAATAAATAAATATGTAAGTCAATGGTCCCTCTCAACTGTTTAATTACTGACATTCTTCAAAATATCTTATTTTGTGTTCAGCAGAACAAAGAAACTTATATAGGTTTGGAACAACATGAGGGTGAGTAAAAGATGACATAATTTTCAATTTTAGGTGAACTATCCCTTTATTGCAGGTTTACAAACAAGAATAACTATAACTATATTAGCATCCACATTAAATACTCACACTCATTAAAGCGAGAGTCATTCTGATTGGCTGTCAATGTTTTTATCATAAAACATAGTTCTGAAAGTGATTCCAACAAAATATTTCCCTCTGTGCTGTTATCGGTAAAGTTGTGGTGTTGACTCTGCTATATAAGAATGATTTTTAGAACTATAGCTTTATTGTTATAGTTATCGTCCTCGATGTGAATGGGCCTTTATTCTTTTATTGTTATTAATGAAAGTCTTACATTACCGAACAATAACAGCCAGCACTCGATGATCCCCATCATGCTCTGTAAAGTCGGGATAAGATTACATGACAACAATTGCAGTTAGTAACTTAATGGGGTTATGTATTCTGACTACATTTGACAAAACTCATTTATCATGTTTGTTCCACACACACACACACACACACACACACACACACACACACACACACACACACACACACACACACACACACACACATATATATATATTCGCGATTAATCGTAGTATGCACAAAATTCAATAATGAATACAAAAGAGCTGCTAAATGAACAAAAGTGCAATAACATATGGTTTGCAAACACTTTAAACAAATAAGGTGCTTTTTACAGCAGTTAAAAGTTAGTAACAGTTACAATATTTCTTGTAAATATATTTCTTGTAATATTTTAAAGGGGCATTTTTAAAGGGGGCATCAATACATTTGTTTGATTTGTTGATTGTAATCATGTAGTCAATAATAAAAACAAATAAATCACTGTAATCTGATTATGTGCATTTAAAATAATTGTATAATCTACAAATTCTTCAGTTTTTTTTATCTGATCATATAATCCAGATTACATATAATTGGTTAGTACCCAGCATTTACTATGACAAAGATTAAAGCCATGTAAAATCTCTGACAGTAATGACCGAGGGCCATCTGTAAGTGTTTCACATGACAGTTATGTCACAGTATCATTGAAAACCCATTAAAACATGTAAAACTTTCTGTAATTCAAGACATGGAACCACAACAACAACTATGAGAATGAAACATTTTTGCAAGTTTAATGTAGTTTAATGTTTTAACCATTTTTAACAGCTGCATTGATAAATGCTTGTTTATTTTATGGGTTTGTATTGACACTCATTAATTACTAATTATATCTGCAGCCATATGTGTTTGTATTAAAAATGAACCAAACTAACCTGTCCTGTGAAATCCGTCCGTTCTGGATCAGCAGCTTCTGTCAGCAGATGATGGAGTGGATCTACAGTCAGTTTATAATCTGATGATGATTCCTGACCACGACTGCTTTTCTTTCAGTGTTTGACGTCACAAGGCTGAAAAGATTTGGGCTGGGAGTCGGATTGAGAGATTCTGTTCTGAGGGACCAGATTCCAGTACCACACAAACAAAGTTAAATAAAATACTGGAATTATTATTCAATATTCTTGTTTATAATTATATGTTCTGAATCACAAATATATATTGATATTAAGAAACATTTTATATATGTAAATAAATTAAAGTTTAAAATATGTAAATGGATTTTAAAGTTTTACATGTGAAAATGTTTAGGGAAATTTGCAAAGCTTGAACATATTTGTTCCATTTGCATGTGCATAAATGACTCATGTGACCTGCTTGAACTTTAACTCAACCATCTGAACACATTTCAGTTGGACGTTCATCTAGCATTTTTTTTAAAACATCACAAATGTTCAGAAAACATTTAAAAGCAATATTCACATGATGTCTGAAGAAGGACACAATGGAATGTTTCCTTAACGTTGGCATCACCCAAAAACTTTTTCCTATTTTGTTTATTTTTAAAACTGGATGATTTGAAAGGGCAGAAATAACATTTTCACAATCAATCAATCAATCAATCAATGAATCAACTTTATTTATATCGCGCTTTTACAATTACGATTGTTTCAATGCATCTTCACAGTGTTAAACAGGATAATATTGCAACAAAATTTGATTGGGCTAGTTTGATTTGGATAGTTTATAGAATAAAATAAGACCTAATTAATACATTTAATTTGTATATTTAGTTGAATAAAATATTAAATATTAGATCACAATTTTAGTGTCCCCAACTGAGCAAGCCAAGCCAAAGGCGACTAAAGGAACCAAAACTCCATCAGGGCGTGATGGAGAAAAATAAACCTTGGGAGAAACCAGACTCAGTCGGGGTGCCAGTTCTCCTCTGGCCTATTATTAAACAGTGTATAATTCTTATTCTGGCAACCTTGCAGGTCATAAATCATATTAGATCGGAATATTCAAAATTTTGGGTATCACGCAAGAGATGGGTTCATTTAGGATGGGGCGTCGATTACACAAGAGTATGAATACTTGAAAGATCGGAGTTATTGCGCCGGAGACGGGTTTATTGAGGAGGACGTGCCGGTGAGGCAAATTCAGAGGACATACCAACTGACACAGCTCAGCAGACACACCAGGATGCGTTGGTCTTGTCCAGACGCAGGTCCGAGTACATCAG
Organism: Pseudorasbora parva; assembly: GCF_024679245.1. Taxonomy (NCBI): domain Eukaryota; kingdom Metazoa; phylum Chordata; class Actinopteri; order Cypriniformes; family Gobionidae; genus Pseudorasbora; species Pseudorasbora parva. The sequence goes on along the minus strand of NC_090172.1, from coordinate 68,399,631 downwards.
GTGTTATGGGAAGTGTTCCCGGTTCCGGCTGACCTAGTTGATGCAGTCTAACAATCAGTCAATTGATTTGAATAATGAAAGTTAAAAATGTTCATGCCATAGTAAAGAGATGTGTTTTTAGTCTAGATTTAAACTGACAGAGTGTGTCTGCTTCACGAACAATGCTAGGAAGACTGTTCCAGAGTTTAGGAGCTAAAAAGGAAAAGGATCGACCGCCTGCAGTTGATTTAGATATTCTAGGTATTATCAACTGACCAGAGTTTAGAGACCGCAATCGACGTGATGGAGTATAATGTGTTAAGAGCTCGCTTAAGTACTGGAGCTAAACCATTTAGTGCTTTGAGTAATTAGCAAGATTTTAAAATGTATGGGATGTTTAATAGGGAGCCAGTGCAGTGTTGACAGAACTGGACTAATATGATCATACTTCCTGGTTCTAGTAAGAACTCGAGCTGCTGCGTTTTGGACCAGCTGGAGTTTGTTTATTAAGCGAGCAGGGCAACGACCCAGTAGAGCATTACAATAATCTAGCCTTGAGCTCATGAACGCATGTACTAACTGTTCAGCATTTGGCATTGAGAGCATGTGCCATAATTTAGATATATTTTTAAGATGATAGAATGCAGTTTTACAGATGCTAGAAATGTGGCTTTTAAACAAAAGATTGGTATCAAAGAGCACACCCAGGTTCCTCACTGACGACGAGGGCTTGACAGAGCATTCATCAAGAGTTAGACAGTATTCTAGATTACTACTTGTGGAGCTAGTAAAGTGCTAGTAAAGAGAGAGTCAATAGTTTCTGTTGCAGCATCAAGTTCATCTTGGCTATCTGTAATGCTGAGGAGATGGAACTGATGAGGAAGATTATGTACAAAGCAATCTTTAGTCGCAGCGGTTATCGTCCTGCCATATTTGAAGCGAGGGGATGGCTTTGCAGCCTTAGGTAAATTAAGTATACATGATATTAGGTAATGATCTGAGATGTCATCGCTCTGCTGCAGAATTTTTACAGTATCAACATTTATTCCATGTGACATTATTAGATCTAAAGTATGATTAAGGCGATGAGTGGGTCCCGATACGTGTTGTCTAACGCCAATAGAGTTTAGAATGTCTCTAAATGCCAGTCCCAATGCGTCTTTTTCATTGTCAACATGGATATTAAAATCCCCAACAATTAGTACTTTATCTACAGCTAATACTAACTCCGATACAAAACCAGGAAATTCTTTGATAAAGTCTGTATTGTACCCTGGTGGCCTGTATACAGTAGCCAACACAAATGTCAGAAGGGATTTATCATTTACACTACACAGCGTTACATAAAGCACCAAAACTTCAAAGGGTTATATTAGAAACTAGACTTCTGAGTAATACTGAAGATACGGTTATGGTCTATAATCATATCATTAACAATAAGCGATTTTGGCGAAAGGGATTGAATATTCAGCAACCCAAGCTTTATCAATTGTTCATCCATATTATATCTGTTGTTTATTTTTTGGACATTAATTAAATTTTTACTGTTGAATGGTTTTGATGTTTTTTGTATTTACTAATTCGGGGAACAGACACAGTCTCTTTCTCAAAGTCACAGGAGATTTTTGATGGATGAGATGCTCTAGAAAACAGGAACTCTCCAGAAAATATATATTTTTTTTCATCAAAACTATTAGATTAACCCTTAAATGCGTGACTGTTTCGCCAAACATTCTTACATATTTGGGTCGTTAGCGACCCAGATCTATATTTAACGTGGATATACCTCTACCTGTCATGATAATATATAAAACTCCTGATATTAGAGTAACCCTTGCAGAAGAATAAAATCAAACCTATTTCGTTACCTTTTGGAGCTTGGAAGGATTCAGTTTGAGCAGATGTTTAATACCATCATCATGTGTCCTCGTCAGAGCTCGTTTACCAGTATATTCAGCATCTGCCTCATATTCGCGATCTCCAGCATATTCTCCAAACTCATTTTCAATGTCTTCAAAATCAATATTTTGATCACTGTCTCTTGATGATGGATGTGTTCAAGAAGCTGTCAGTGACACTAATATATGATTGTGTTTAGTTCTTCCTCTCTGCTGTAAATCACTGAGCCATTTCAAGTTTTGCAGATTATAATTATTGTTTCGTTTTCTGTCAGAGGTAACTATGAGTGAAACATCACTTCATCATTGGGTATCAGACATTGCCAACTTGTGGAATAAAGGTGAATTGCGCCGTATTTCGTCATTATAGATTCATTTATTATTGTGTAAAAAATATATACGTACAATCGTACACACCTCGGGTCGAGAGCCTATTCTATTATTTTTCTTGTTATATTGTTTAAAATGGATTGATTGAGGAATACTAAGAAGGTTGATGTCTAACTTTAAAAAATGAATGAGGAGCAGGATAGTGAATGACGTCTTGGGTCGCTAACGACCCGAGGTATGCATTTAAGAGTTAAATAATGTAAAATAAAGAATAATGTTCCTACTCAGTCCATTCACTCTAAAGCAGCATATTCACAGTGATGCAAAACATTTTTGGTTCAACAAAGAACCTTCAGTGATTAGATCTCAAAATAACCATTTTTTCCTAGTGGGAAGAACATTTTAATAATACAAAGAACCTTTTTTTCCACCGATAAAGATCATTTTGAGCAATGGAAAGATTCCTTGGATGTTAATGGTTCTAGTTTTTAATATTTTAAATGTAAAAAGCAACAGCAACGAATTCATATCATATAACAAGTTAATTTTAAAAGAAAAAATATATAAAAGTAAAATATAAACTATTAATAAGAATAATAATCTGTAATACAAGCAATCTCATACCTGTAATGTTATCTATGGAAATTCCTCAGCCGTTTTTACTCTTTTCTGTGTTTCCTTTATGTAGATGTGAGGTTCACTTTGCATGGCCATTATCCTGTGGCTGGATCTTCTGCTTCGCTTTGCTTTCACATGCAAAACTTCCCAGTCTGGATGGAATGGATAAATGTTTCAACCTGTATTGAAAATGAGGTGCTTTAATGAAAAGAAAGGATGCAAATGGGTTACAGTCCAGCGGATGATGCACAAACAACTGACATTGTTAGCTAGTTGACGAGTTCATTTCCAAACCAATCAACAGAAGATTTCAGCTGATTACCAATCGTCTTAGTTGCATTCACTGCATGAAAAGTGGGATTTTCGTCAGTAAGCGGCACTGTAGATTGTCGTGGAAGATCAGGTTTACGACTGTACACGGCAGTTTGCAGGCGACACCGAAAACTGCCGTGAATTGTCAGAAATTGACGTGGGCCTTGCTTGGCAGTTGTCCCCCCCAAGACCCCCCTTCCCTTAACTCCAGGGGAGGCTTTAACATGTAAATGAACATGCTGTGAGCTATACAAATGCAAATCAGGGTAGCAGGAGTTTTAACCCATGTGACATTTTTCTAAAAGGTATTAACTTCCTTCTAAGAAAATCTCTTAGATAGATCAGGCTCAGTATAGCCTAATTGTAAAATCTTAAACTTAAGCTTGAATTTATATATTTGATGAAAGTATTCTAGATTATTTATTGTGTGTCATTTGCAATCAGTCCCCGTGAATTCAGTGCGACTCGCAATTTTGACCAATCACCGCAACTTTTACCAATCATTGCGGTCTCCTGCTAATAAGCGGCGTCATACATCAGCAAACTTTATATATCATATATCATTGCCTGTCAAAATTAACGTGTTAACGCAAATTAATTTTAACGGCACTACACACACATATATATATATATATATATGTGTGTGTGTGTGTGTGTGTGTGTATATATATATAGGGGTTGACATTAACTTTTTTGCTCACCGGCCACCGTGGCTAGTGGTTTTCCAAAGTTACTAGCCACTCAGCATTTTCACTGGCCACAATTTTGCTGTTTGGAAATTACATTGTATATGTTTAAATTGAATTTGGCATATATAAATTACTTGATTTTGAATCATTTTACTTTATTTAGAAGATTTAAAACCCTTTCAAACTTTCAAATGCAGAATGACCCCCCAAATCTTGTATATCAGCTGGGATGTGCAGGTGGGCAAGGGTGGGCAATATAATAGATTATAATAGAATATAATAGGCTAATATGAGAAAGGTAATATGACAGGCTATGAGTTATTTTAGTTAGGATATATATATATATATATATATATATATATATATATATATATATATATATATATATATATATATATATATATATATAATTTAAAAAATACCCTAAGCAAATTACAAAAACAATAGTTATTAAAAAATAAAATAAAAATTCCGATACTAATACGACACAATGTAATTTAATGAATGTAATTGTCATTGGATACGACTTTCATCGAAAAGAATGTAACAAAATGTGGGCGTGGTCTGTGTTGTGAAATGAAACCAAATTAAAATTTCCCTTAAACTGCGTTTGAAACATACAGCAAAGCAGCGACAGAGGAAAACACAGAGCCTGATATTATGCAAACATTTACCAATAATGTGGAAAGCGTTTTAAATCTGTTCAGTGGAAAATCCGCTGTGACGAATCTGTCCTCGTCTAACATCTGCTGTAAATCCAGGTAAAACTAGCTGCGTGCACACGCCCGTCCCCAGATAACATGATCCCCAGTTGATCCGTAACACCGGCGGGAAGAAACAGCTGAATGCAATCAGTGGGCTATCTCGTCAGCTTGCTCAGTTTGCTACCGATTTTAACGAGCAGTTAACTTTAGTAATCTCCAGGTTGCTGTCCATAGATGATAGGTTGCTTGCTTTGGAGTCGAAAAACTGTGTGGAAGATACTAACTTTAAGAAGAGAAGACGAGTGCCTAAGAGAAGACCAGTCCTAAGTTTGCGGTAAGACTGTTATCTAAGCTAAAGTAACCTAAAGCAACGCTTTTTAAGTAGCACAAGCTGAAATTAGCCTTGTAAAAGAACAAATGTAAGTTGCTTTATAAAAGTGTTTTCTTTTTCTGGTCATTTTACAGGAAGCAGTACGCCGTCTTCACAACTTCGTCATAACACTCATTTAATTGTTTTCCAGCTGCATGTAAGACATAGAGACAGTACGCAGGAGGTACAAACATCCAGTTCTTGAAAAGCTGTGAAGAGTTCAACTCGGAGTCGATTGAGAAGAAAGGGGGTAAGATTTATTAGATTAGATCCGTTTTTGGTCAGTGTGACTATTTTTCAGGTGCATTTTACGCAGTACATCGCGCAATACTGATTGTCTTTATTGTTTGTTTTTACAGCTGCTACAAGCAAGAAAGAGTGTGTTAGCTGAGGATGAGGTGGGCCTTTGGAAGTGCGCTACCATAGACCTGATGTCTGATGATGAAGACGGCATCGTTCGCGCGGTGTCTGGATGGACTGTTCGCCGAGCTCTGTGCCACGCTGCAATCGAGATTAGAGGCGATTCCAAAGAATAGGGCAACGCACGACAGACGTCTGAAAAAGGACTTAAAACAGACAGAATGGCGCTAGTTACCTACAGCTCTGAAGCGGAAAACAGAGACTTCATGGTGCTGTAGGATTTTGGGCTTCTCGTGAGCTTCCTATTGTTGTGTGGGCAGATCTCAAACGTTTTGCATTTGGTTGTGTGTTTGTGTTTGTTCTAATAAAGCTCTTTCTTTGAATAAACTGCACGTCCCTGGCATATTTTCCTTTCCTCAATAAATGAATGTCCTTGATGGTTATAATAGCGTAGTCCATAGGATAACAATGACATGAATATAAAACATAATAGCATATCACATGAATATGAATATATACAATTAAAAAATAATATGCAAATCATAATTATATATATATATATGGGTGTAAAATTATTATAATTTGGGGGTTTAAATTTATTAATTTATTACCCAGGTTGACCAATAGTAACAGATCTGCCAACCAATCACGAGTGATATTTCTTGTTTCAATGTAGTAGTTTCAACCAATAGTGAGTGAGGAAATTCAAGCCATTCCGGCAAGGTGCCGCCCAGAGCTGCTATTCATATGCTAATTAGAGCCATTAGCGCCGGCGCCAGCATGCCTCCGCAAGCTCCACATACGTCATGGTTCGTTTCCGTCAATATGTGGCACAGACGAACGCGACGTTCACAGGCTGTAAACTGACGTTAATTGTCGAAAATCAGGGAGATTTCCGGCCGTTTACGGGGACGAAAATCCCACTTTTCATGCAGTGATTATCAATATACTTTTATCCAAAGCCAGATTTATTAAAAACATGGCAAAGAGCAGAACAGATGCGTGCATTTGGGGAAATATTCATGCATTAAAATGATCTGTATAGTTCCTTGTGTTTTCTTATTATTAATAACTATATGAACCCTCAGGCTGATTTTACAGTTCTTCAGGGCCTGTAGTTTGTCCTGTTTTACACTCCATCTGCATCAGCTCGATCACTGATAATTTTCCTGTTGTTTTGTGTGGATTTGAATGATGTAAATCAGAGCTGGAGCTCCGGCGACCATTAGCATCAGGAGACTCGTCTCAAACAGGATCTTAATCATTAGAGCTCCAACCTCTACACCGGTGAAGAGACAGACAGAAGACCTGATCTGACTGATATAGAGCACAAAACACTGCACAGATTCTGCAGTCTTGCAGCATTCCCCTTGGCCAATCAGATCCTGCCAATAGAGAAAGATTTGGTTTGGTGATTGACAAGATGGAAATAATGTGAATTCAGCAAGTCTCCAACTTCATGTGCACACACACACACACACACACACACACACACACACACACACACACACACACACACACACACACACACCCTAAACCTACCAATCACAGGAAACATTCTGCATTTTTCCTTTCTAAAAAAACTGTATGATTTACAAGCCTTTTGAAAAGTGGGGGCATGGGTAATGTCCTCATACTTCACCCTCTCCTGTAATACCTGTGTCATACCCATGGCATTATACACATTTGTGACCTGATATTTCACAAAAACAAGCACACACACACACACACACACACACACACACACACACACACACACACACACACACACACACACACACACACACACACACACACACACACACACACACACACACACACACATGCACTGTTCAGTATAGGCTACATATTATATAGTATTTGATATGTTCTTTCCCAAGGAACAATTTTATGTAAGATTTCTTAGTTGTTGTTTTTTTTGTAGCAAATATAAATTCCAGTAACCGATCATTTGAAGTGGAAAGAGAAACATGTGACGTCTGGCTTGAGCTTGTGTGTGTGTGTGTGTGTGTGTGTGTGTGTGTGTGTGTGTGTGTGTGTGTGTGTGTGTGTGTGTGTTTATGTTTATAAGCTCACCTCCACCTCACATCTCTCCATATAATCACAGGGGAAAGTAAATGGTGCCCACTGCTGGAGGACGGAAATATATACACAGAAATACACACAATGAGAGAGAAGGCGTGTTTTGAGAACATTATTAAAAGACCAGATAAATCTGAACCTATTCAAATAGTTACTGTGAGAATGTTTGTTCACAACTTTTAGAGAATCTTGCTAGAACATTCTGAAAATCTTTCGTTTGCTGGGAAACCAATGCCGTCTTTTTAGAAGAAAAAAAAAATTTATGAATGAAAATTAAGTTTCCATTAGCACTGAGAAATGTAACGTTGTAAATTAATTTGGACTGTTTAATATGCTAAAACATAGATCCTTCCTGCTTTGGAAGGACATGAGCATAAATACAGTATAACAATTTCGACTTTTTTGTGAACTATGACTACTTTTTTAAGAGCAGAACTTGGTACAGTGCACTAAATAATTGGAGATTTCTGCATACATTACCAGAAAGAAGTCTGACGTTTCACCAGCTGACATTTTTATTAAACATTACGAGGTAAAAAGGCTTTTCACAATAAGATCTTGCATGCATTTAGAAAATAGCTAGGATTTGTCCATGCACAAACAATGTGTTATATGAGATCACAGAAGTTAATAAAACGTCTCGGTTATGTATGTAACCCTCGTTCCCTGATTCTTACCGTCTTGTCCAGTCGCCATTTCCTCCTATTTTTTGTTTTTGTTTTGTATAATTAAAATGTGCAGTATTTTATTTAATTCATTGTTGCTAATAAACAAAGCATCATCTGAATGATATTGACATCACTAAACATCTGTGTGATGAGCAAATTGGAGGAAACATCTCAGGTTATGTATGTAGCCTATGTTACCTGAGAACAGGGAACAAGAAACTGCGTCCTAGAACGCTTTGGGGAGAACGCTTCAGGTGTCTGAAACTACTACCGAATCACAGCAATCCTATGGACCAGCAATCCTATTGTATGATGTCATCAACATGCAACCTGGATAGAGGTTAACTTAATATAGGGCGCAACAGGATAAACTATTTCCTGACACGCAGGCTCTTTTTTTAACAGTAAATGAGCAAAAAAAATGCATACTCCGAGAGCTCTCCACAAGACATGTTTGATTATACCATCTGGATGCTGAAAATTGATCGGGAGAATGCACGCTGGACCCAGTTTATATTAGGTGGCCTTAACTACTATGTATTAACATTGTAATTAATCATTTGATACAATGCACTTATTGTGTACATACATGTTTATTCATTGTACTTACATTTTAAAAAATACCTGCATGTAATTACGTCTGTAATTAATTTCTGTAGTTACATTTGTAATTACACAGTTGGCACTTCCCTTACACCTAACCCTACCCTTAAACTGACCCTCACCACCACACCTGACCCTAACCCTACCCTTAAACTGACCCACACCACCACACCTGTCCCTAACTCTACCCTTAAACTGACCCACACTATCACACCTAGCCCTAACCCTACCCTTAAACTGACCCACACCACCACACCTGTCCCTAACCCTACCCTTAAACTTACCCACACCACCACACCTGTCCCTAACTTTACCGTTAAACTGACCCACACCACCACACCTGACCCTAACTCTACCCTTAAACTGACCCACACCACCACACCTGTCCCTAACCCTACCCTTAAACTTACCCACACCACCACACCTGTCCCTAACTCTACCCTTAAACTGACCCACACCACCACACCTGACCCTAACTCTACCCTTAAACTGACCCTGACCACCACACCTGACCCTAACCCTACCCTTAAACTGACCCACACCACCACACCTGTCCCTAACCCTACCCTTAAACTGACCCACACCACCACACCTGTCCCTAACTTTACCCCGAAACTGACCCACACCACCACACCTGTCCCTAACTTTACTCTTAAACTTACCCACACCACCACACCTGTCCCTAACTTTACCCATATCCCACCTCAATATCAGCTCAAGTGTTTTGCAATACAATTTGAACACAGTAAGTACAGTACTTAAGGCCACCTAATATAAAGTGGGGCCTGCACGCTTATTGTACAGGTAAGTTAATCATTGCGCTCAACTAATGCGTGCTGCATTGCAATGCACACACATAGCCGATCGCACATCACATGGAGATCGCACACGCCTCACACACTACCATTTAGTAGCGCAGAAATGGATTATTATCAACCCTGTTCTGTGATTCTTCAATAAAATAGATTAGAAACGTCTCAGGTTACTCACATAACCTATGTTCTCTGAATAGGGAACGAGAAGCTACGTAATGACGCATATGGGATATGCCCCTGGGCGTGCAGATTGTCTGAAGCCCTTCTAGAATCACGCCAATTCATTGGCTGATGGTGCAGCGCCGCCCCTCTAGCTCATCACCTTTGAGCTATACTGGCACGTGTGCCATCTTCTCCCCAGATTTCTCTGCCGAGCAAGATGGCTTGTCGGCAGTGTGGGGAGCTTGGCAGCATGCGCAGCGTCTCGTTCCCTATTCAGAACATAGGTTACGTGAGTAACCTGAGACTTTCTCTTTCGTAGGTTCACTTCGACACTGCGTAATGACGCATATGGGGAACGGTATACCACACACGTCAAGCTAAAGCACTGCCGCATCTGACACTAACGTCAGGTAGACCTGAACGGCTGGATTAAGCTGATAGAACATGCGAACCCGGTGACATGTCAAGGTCTAGACTATAAAACCTGACAAAAGTGTGCGGTGAGGACCATCCTGCCGCGACACAAATGTCCTCCAAGAGAGCCCCCTTGGAGAGTGCCTGAAAAGAGGCCACACCTCTAGTAGAGTGTGCTCTAATGCCCAGAGGTGAAGGAACTCCACGCACCTCATAAGCTAAAGAGATAGCCTCCGTCACCCAATGTGAAATTCTCTGCTTCGATGCGGCAAGCCCACGGCGGCCGGCCCCGAAACACACCAGCAACTGGTTAGACTTCCTCCAACCACCCGAACGATCAACATACAGCTTCAATGCCCTAACTGGGCAGAGCAAAAGTAACCTCTCGTCCTCCGGGGACGTAAAAGGCGGAGGTTGGAAAGAATGGAAGATGGTGGCCTGCGAGTGGAAGGATGTGGACAAAACCTTCGGCACATAATCCGGCCTGGGTCTAAGAGAGACCTTAACTTGGCCTGGAGCAAAATCTAAGCAAGCCTCGCTAACAGAGAGGGCTTGAAAGTCCCCCAATCGCTTCAAAGAAGTTAGAGCCAATAAAAGAGCCAACTTAAGAGTCAGAACCCGCTCCGGAGCTGACTCCAATGGCTCAAAGGGAGAACTAGTCAAACCCTCCAGGATGATAGATAAGTCCCACGAGGATACACCAGGGGAGCGAACTGGCCTCAAGTGCTTAACCCCTCTCATAAAAGATGAGACTAAAGAATGCTTTCCCAAAGGGGTCTCATCTAGCTCCCTGTGAGCGGCGATAGCCGCTACATACACTGTGTGCAGTAGCCGCCGCCCTGGGTTGTAAACTTCTCCTGCAGAAACTCCAGAACTGAACCAATAGGGGAGTTGACTGGACTTCTATTGTGGGCCGAACACCATGCCTGAAAAACCTTCCACTTGGAAGAGTAAAGCTTCCTCGTAGAGGGGGCTCTGGCATTAGCAATGGTCTCCTGCACATCTGCTGGTAGACCGGCCCTTAAGCTTGATTGCCCCTGATAGGTCAATCAATCAATCAATCAATCAATCTTTTTATAGCTTTATTTATATAGCGCTTTTACAATCACGATTGTGTCAAAGCAGCTTCACAGTGTCAAACAGGGTAATATTGCGACAAAATTAGATTTGGCTGTACAGCCGTACTGGAGAAAACAGTGATGTTATCAGCTTATTTTAATTTATCATATAGCGACAATGTTGGCAGATCAGTATTATAGTTTATAGAATTAAATAAGACCTAATTCATATATTTTATTTGTATAATAAGTTGAATAACTTTAATCATATTTTTAGTGTCCCCAACTAAGCAAGCCAAGCCAAAGGCGACAGTGGCAAGGAACCAAAACTCCATCAGGGCGTGATGGAGAAAAATAAACCTTGGGAGAAACCAGACTCAGTCGGGGTGCCAGTTCTCCTCTGGCCTATTAACACACCGTGTAAGATTATTATTCTGGCAACCTTACAGGTCGGAAATCATATTAGATCGGATTATTCAAAATTTTCAGGGTATCACGGAAGAGACAGATTTATTTAGGATGGGGCGTCAATTACACAAGAGTATGAATACATGAAAGATCGGAATTATTGCGCCGAAGACGGGTTTTGAGCATGTCGTGCCAGTGAGGCAAATTCGGAGGAGACACCATTTGACACGGCTCAGCAGACACTCCAGGATGCGTTGGTCATGTCCAGGCAGGTCCACAATCCGATCCGGACAGGGCCCAGATCCGGGATAAACCTCGGGATAAACAGAGAGACTAACATTACCGTAGATGTCACTCTTTTTATGATGTAACGAGTACATCAGGTGTTATGGGAAGTGTTCCCGGTTCCGGCTGACCTAGTTAATGCAGCCTAACAATCAGTCAATTGAATTGAATAATGAAAGTTAAAAATGTTCTATGTGTATGCCATAGTAAAGAGATGTGTTTTTAGTCTAGATTTAAACTGACAGAGTGTGTCTGCTTCCCGAACAATGCTAGGAAGACTATTCCACAATTTAGGAGCTAAATAGGAAAATGATCGACCGCCTGCAGTTGATTTAGATATTCTAGGTATTATCAACTGGCCAGAGTTTTGAGATCGCAATCGACGTGATGGGGTATAATGCGTTAAGAGCTCGCTTAAGTACCGGGGAGCTAAACTATTTAGTGCTTTGTAAGTAATAAGCAAGATTTTAAAATGTATGCGATGTTTAATAGGGAGCCAGTGCAGTGTTGACAGAACTGGACTAATATGATCATACTTCCTGGTTCTAGTAAGAACTCGAGCTGCTGCATTTTGGACCAGCTGGAGTTTGTTTATTAAGCGAGCAGGGCAACCACCCAGTAGAGCATTACAATAATCTAGCCTTGAGCTCATGAACGCATGTACTAACTGTTCAGCATTTTGCATTGAAAGCATGTGCCGTAATTTAGATATATTTTTAAGATGATAGAATGCGGTTTTACAGATGCTAGAAACGTGGCTTTCAAATGAAAGATTGGTATCAAAGAGCACACCCAGGTTCCTCACTGACGACGAGGGCTTGACAGAGCAGTCATCAAGTGTTAGACAGTATTCTCGGTTACTACTTGTGGAGCTTTTCTGTCCAATAATTAAAAATTCAGTTTTATCTGAATTAAGTTGCAGAAAATTACTATTCATCCAATTTTTTATATCAGCTATGCATTCTGTTAATCTTGTGAATTGGTAGGTTTCATCCGGGCGTGAGGAAATATAGAGCTGAGTATCGTCAGCATAACAATGAAAACTAACGCCATGTTTCCTAATGATATCTCCCAGTGGTAGCATATACAGGGTGAAAAGCAACGGTCCTAACACTGAGCCTTGCGGTACCCCATACTGAACTTGTGATCGGTGTGACATCTCTTCATTTACTGCTACAAACTGATAACGGTCAGATAAGTACGATTTAAACCATGCCAAAGCAGTTCCACTAACGCCAACATAATTTTCGATTCTATTCAGAAGAATATTGTGATCGATAGTATCAAATGCAGCGAGTAACACTAATAGAGAGATACAACCACGATCAGATGATAAGAGTAAATCATTTGTAACTCTAATTAGAGCAGTCTCAGTGCTATGATACGGTCTAAATCCTGACTGGAAATCCTCACATATACCATTTCTTTCTAAAAAAGAACATAATTGTGAAGACACGGCCTTTTCTAGTATTTTTGATAGAAACGGTAGATTCGAGATTGGCCTGTAATTGACTAATTCTTTAGGATCAAGTTGCGTTTTTTTAATAAGTGGTTTAATTATAGCCAACTTAAAAGTTTTCGGTACATATCCTAATGTCAAAGATGAATTAATGATATTAAGCAGAGGATCTATGACCTCTGGAAGTATCTCTTTTAATAGCCTAGTCGGTATAGGGTCAAGCATACATGTTGTTGATTTTGATGATTTTACAAGTTTAGCCAGTTCTTCTCCTCCTATAGCAGTGAATGAGTGTAATTTTTCCTCAGTGACCCTGCAGTGCTCTGTCTGAAGTGATACTGTAATAGACGGCTGCATGGTTATAATTTTATTCCTAATATTATCAATCTTACTAGTAAAGAAGTTCATAAAGTCATTACTGCTGTGTTGTTTACAAACATCAGAAGCTGAAGCTTTATTTTTTGATAATTTAGCCACTGTATCGAATAAATACTTAGGGTTGTGTTTGTTTTCTTCTAAAAGAGATGAGAAATAAGCAGATCTAGCAGTTTTTATGGCCTTTCTGTATGCAATCATGCTCTCTTTCCACAAATTGCGAAAAACCTCTAGTTTTGTTTTCTTCCAGCTGCGCTCCATTTTTCTGGCTGCTGTTTTAAGGGCCCGAGTGTGCTCGTTGTACCACGGCGTTGGATTATTTGCTTTAATCTTCTTTAAGCGCCGGGGAGCAACTATGTCTAAAGTGCTAGTAAGGAGAGAGTCAATAGTTTCGGTTGCAGCATCAAGTTCATCTTGGCTATCTGTAATGCTGAGGAGATGGAACTGATGAGGAAGATTATGTACAAAGCAATCTTTAGTCGCAGCGGTTATCGTCCTGCCATATTTGAAGCGAGGGGATGGCTTTGCAGCCTTAGGTAAATTAAGTATACATGATATTAGGTAATGATCTGAGATGTCATCGCTCTGCTGCAGAATTTTAACAGTATCAACATTTATTCCATGTGACATTATTAGATCTAAAGTATGATTAAGGCGATGAGTGGGTCCCGATACGTGTTGTCTAACGCCAATAGAGTTTAGAATGTCTCTAAATGCCAATCCCAATGCGTCTTTTTCATTGTCTACGTGGATATTAAAATCCCCAACAATTAGTACTTTATCTACAGCTAATACTAACTCCGATACAAAACCAGCAAATTCTTTGATAAAGTCTGTATTGTGCCCTGGTGGCCTGTATACAGTAGCCAACACAAATGTCAGAAGGGATTTATCATTTACACTACACAGTGTTACATAAAGCACCAAAACTTCAAAGGAATTATATTTGAAACTAGACTTCTGAGTAATACTGAAAATATTATTATAAATTACAGCCACACCTCCCCCTTTACCTTTCAGACGTGGCTACACGTGGCTACGTGGTTTGTAACAATAATCTCGGGGGGTGCACTCATTTAAAGTAATGTAATCATCAGGTTTTAGCCAGGTTTCTGTCAAACACAGCACATCTAAGTTATGATCTATAATCATATCATTGACAACAAGCGTTTTTGGCGAAAGGGATCGAATATTCAGCAACCCAAGCTTTATCAATTGTTCATCCGTATTATATCTGTTGTTTATTTGTTGGACATCAATTAAATTTTTACTGTTGAATGGTTTTGATGGTTTTTTGTATTTACTAATTCGGGGAACAGACACAGTCTCTATGTGATAATATCTAGGTGAAAGAGTCTCTATGTGCTGGGATTTAGCTGACTTTGGTGACGTGAGACAGCTAGCAGACGGTTGGTTTAGCCAGTTTGTCTGCTTCCTGACCTGGGCCCCAGTGAGTCAAGGTTTAGCTCTAAGACTATGTGCCAAATTACTAGAGAGAAGAGAACTAGTCAAACCCTCAGGTCACACCCACAGTTTCCAGATCTCGGGACGAGGATGCAAGATCCTGCCCTGGAGCTGTAATAGCAGGTCCTTCCTGACCGGCATCTCCCAGGGGGAGGAGTCCAGGAGGAGAACCAGCTCCAAGAACCACGTCTGGTATGGCCAGAACGGTGCCACCAGCAGAAGACTGGCCTCACTCTCTCTCACTCTGTGCAGAACCGCCGGAATCAGCTTGATGGGCGGGAACACATAGAGCATCAGCCTCTGCCAGGGATTAGCAAACGCATCCACTCCCAGCGGTGCAGGAGGACTTAGAGAGAACCAAAGCGGGCATTGGAACGTCTCCCTCGTAGCAAAGAGGTCCACCTCCGCTCTGCCGAACCGCTCCCAGATCTGGGCTACTGTGAGAGGATTTAGCATCCATTCCCCTGACTTGAGTTTCTGCCTCGAAAGGAAGTTTGCCGCGAGGTTCAGAACTCAGGGGACATGGACTGCCCAGAGGGACAGGAATTTGCCCTTGGCCCACAGGAGACGGTGTGCAAGCCTGTCCAGGGTGCACGACCGACAGCCCCCTTGGCGATTCACATAAGACACCACCGCCATGTTGTCTGTCCTGACAATGACATGGTGCCCTGTGAGAAAAGGGAGGAAATGTCGAAGGCCCAGGAAGACTGCTCTCAGCTCTAGGCAGTTTATGTGCCAGGCTTGAGTCTCTTCCGTCCAGATGCCGCATGCTGGACGGCCTTCAAAAATCGGACTCCAACCGGTGAGTGAAGCATCCGTCATAATCATCTGCCGACGGAAACCGACCCCTGTGCCGACACCTCTTTGGAGAAAAAGAGGGTCTCGCCACACTGATAGGGCTCGAAAGCAACCTTGTGACACCCTCAGAAGGCGGTAGGGGGATCCTGTAACCCGGATCCCCTTATACTTCATCCACCAAAGGAAGGGCCTCATGTGGAGCAGCCCCAGAGGAAGGACCTGGGAGGCTGCGGCCATGAGACCCAAGAGCCTGCGGCATGTCCCTACAGAAACATGATGGCCGGGCTTGAAGCGGGCCAAACATGTCCTGATACTGGAAATCCGGGCAGGGCCTGCATTGACATGGAATCCAGACAGACCCCCAAAAAGGTGATCTGTTGGGATGGTAAGAACACACTCTTGGCGATGTTCACTCTTAGGCCAAGGGAACGGATATGACGAAGCACAGAATCCCTGTGGGCAATTTGCCATCTCCCTGGACTGGGCTTACAAGAGCCAGTCGTCCAGGTAGTTGAATATGCAGATGCACTGGAGCCTCAGCGGGGCCAGTGCATCATCCACACACTTCATGAACGTCCTCGGCGCCAGAGCAAGGCCGAAGGGGAGCTACCTGTACTGGAAAACCTTCCCTCCGAAGGCAAACCTGAGGAACTTCCTGTGTCGCTGAACGACCTGAATATGAAAATATGCATCCTTCAGGTCTATCGACACAAACCAATCCCCTGCACGAATCTGGGCTAAGATAAACTTCGGGGTCAACATCTTGAACCTCACTCTGAGGAAGGAAAAATTTAGATGTCGGAGGTCTAATATGGGCCGCAGAAAAATCCTCCCTCTACATCCATAGGCGGGACTTCCTCTATCGCTCCTTTGAGAAGAAGGGAGGACAGCTCCTCCTGTAGAACAGAAGCCTCTGAGGTGCTGTTTACTACAGTATGGAGGACCCCACTGAAATGGGGGGTTGCGTCAAAACTGCCACAGTGTGTAGCCCAGTCAAATCGTGCGAAGTACCCAGGGTGACACACCTGGAAGACGTTCCCACTGTTGGACGAACTGAGACAGAGGAAGAGGAGTAGAGAGGTGTAGTGGGCATACCTGACTTAGGGTGCCAGTCTGAGACTCCATGGAGGGATCGTCCGGCCGCAATGGAGCGCCGACTGCGTCCATATGCGGAGAGGAGGCTGCGATGACCTGAGTGGGAAACGAAAGGTCTGCCAACCACTGGAGACAACATGTCGGGTCTCCAAAAATACGGGTGGCGGAAATAAGCTCCAACGGACTAAGAGGGGGAAAACATGAGGCGTCTCCATTCCCTGGCGTGGGAGTGGCGAGAGGTTGAGCCGACCTCGCCCCTCGATACGCGCTGGGGGGCAAGTGTGATGAGGTTGGAATCAGAGAGCGGCCAGGGGTCTAACTCAGCCCCGAACGTATGTCGCAACTCTCTTTTTCCCAACCAGAGGGTCTGGAACGACTCGGCGGGGCGGGAGCGGCAGGGAAGAGCGGCCTCTTCTTCTGCAGGCGCCGATGAGGTCTCTGTCACGGAAAGGGGTGACCACAAGCTCCCCAAACCGTGGTAGGTGGAGGATGACTCTGGTCACTCCTACTTTTGGAGTGAAACTTTTAAACGGGGGACACTCTCTGGGCTGAGACGAAGAGGTACTAGAAGATTCCCTATTTCTCCTAGGCATAAACTGCCTGAAAGCCGCCGACTTAGACTTGGCTGCTCCAAACTTGTCCACCACAGTTTTGAAGGCCTCGCCAAATAAACCCTCCTGAGAAACCGGGCGCGTCGAGGTGGAAAACCTTCTCCTTGTCGCAAATCTCAGTAAGGTTCAACCAAAGGTGGCGTTCAGGGCCATGCAGAGCTCCTTAACATCCTCTGGCATGACCACGACCCCTCGTCCATTTCTTTAAGAACGTCAGCTTGGTAGGCTTGGAGAATGGCCATCGTATGGAGGGCCAAGCCAGCCTGACCGGCCGCTACGTAGGACTTACCGATTAAAGCGGAAGTGGTCCTACACGGCTTAGAAGGGAGGAGGGGGCGAGACTTCCAAGTGCATGCCGAAAACGGAGAGAGATGAGAGGGTAAATAGTCCTCAACCGCCGGAATGGCGGAATAACCACGCTCCACAGAACCAACGAGGTTGGTGAAGTCAGCGGCTGCCGCGTTAGTAAGGCGGGAGGAGAAAGGCTGTTTCCAGAATCTGGAGACCTCGTTGTGCAGATCACTGAAAAACGGCAGTTTCCTTCTCACCGTACAATTAGTACCAGCACCACTTAAAAATCTCTCACCGAGCTTGGAAGATTGCGATTCTTAGGACTCTTCAGGCCAATCGATCGCAAGCTTCTCGGTCGCGCGCGAAAGCACGTCAATGAGCTCGGAGTAGGCCACAGAAGGCAGTGCTTCATGGCCACTAGGCAGGAGAGCGTCATCAAACGGAACAGGCCCGAAATCCTCAGAGTCGGACGCTGTAGCGTGTATGTGAAGGAGCAACGGCTAGGGGTGAGAAGCTGACCGAGCTTCTCACCCTATCTCTAAGGGAGCACCCAGCCACCCTGCGGAGAATGCTCATTTCAGCCGCCTGTATCCGGGATCTTGTCCTTTTGGTCATGACCAACAGCTCATGACCATAGGTGAGAGTAGGAACGTAGATTGACCGGTAAATCGAGAGCTTCGCCTTACGGCTCAGCTCCTTTTTCACCACGACAGATCGGTACATCGCCCGCATTCCTACAGATGCTGCACCGATCCATCAGTCTATCTCCCGTTCCATCCTTCCCTCACTTGTGAACAAGACCCCAAGATACTTAAACTCCACTTGAGACAAGAACTCTCCAGCAACCTGAAGTGAGCAAGCTACCCTTTTCCGACTGAGAACCATGGCCTCGGACTTGGAGGTGTTGATTCTCATCCCAGCCGCTTCACACTCGGCTGCAAACCATCCCAGTGGATGCTGAAGGTCCTGGTCTGAGGTTGCCAACACGACAGCATCATCTGCAAAGAGCAGTGACGAAATCGCGTGGTCCCCAAACCGGACACTCTCCGGCCCTTGGCTGCGTCCTAAGCAGGGGGCCCCGGATCCCATACTCCAGGAGCACCCTCCACAGGTTGCCACAAGGAACACAGTCAAATGCCTTCTCCAAATCCACAAAGCACATGTGGACTGGTTGGGCAAACTCCCATGAACCCTCCAGCACCCTGGAAAGGATATAGAGCTGGTCCAGTGTTCCACGACCGGGACGAAAACCACACTGCTCCTCCTGAATCTGAGGTTCCACTAATCGGCCGAATTGTCCTCTCCAGTACCCTGGCATAGACTTTCCCAAGGAGGCTGAGAAGTGTTATCCCCTGTAGTTGGAACACACTCTCCAGTCCCCCTTCTTGAAAAGAGGGACCACCTGGTCTGCCAGTCCATAGGTACTGTCCCCAACCGCCACGCGATGCTGCAGAGGCATGTCAGCCAAGACAGTCCCACAACATCCAAAGACTTAAGGTACTCAGGGCGAATCTCATCCACTCCCGGCGCCTTCCCACCGAGGAGCTTATTAACTACCTCGATGACTTCAGCCCTGGTGATGGACAAGCCTCTCTCTCGAGAAGTGTGGTTCCAGAGCCCAAGCTGTGCGTGTAGGTGAGCCCAACTATTTCTTGTCGGTATCTCTCGACCTCCCGCACAAACTCAGGCTCCTTCCCCACCAACAAGGTGACATTCCACGTCCCTAGAGCCAGTTTCTGTGTCCAGAGATCGGGTCGTCAGGGGCCTCACCTTCGACTGTCGCCCGATCCACCCCATGGGGCAAGGCCCGGCCACTAGGCGCTCACATAGGAGCTTCAACCCCGGGCCTGGCTCCAGGGTGGGGCCCCGGCTGCGCCATGCCAGGCGACGTCTCAGGCCTTGATTTTAATCATAGTGGGCTTGTGAACTGCTCTTAGTCTATCTAGTTTATTTTCATATCAAATAATTTGTATTTATGCAGTAGACTTAGAAGCAGCTTTTGTTTTGTTTAATCTGAAACAGGCCTTGCAACAGAAAGGGCTTCTGCTAGCGCTTTAGCGAATATGTTGTTCTATATGTTGTTTTCTATATGGAAATTACCAAATATGCACAGCATGAAAATGTGAGGAATTTAATAAAAAATGATTCCTTTTACAGTGCATAGATATTTGTCACAAATTGGTTGCAATAATGAGAAAATTATCTAAATGCAGAAGTCTTCATTTTTATTAACAAAAGGAATTCAGAAACAGAACAACCAACTCAGGCAAACGCAAAGCAGAACTGGTAATAAACTGAAAGAAACACAGGGCTTAAATAGACAGAACAAACCAGTCAACGAAACAGGAAACAAACCATTTGTGACCTAAGAGAATATCTGAAACACAGAGAAGACTGAGGCACAGAACTAAAACACCCATCCACAGATAAACTCAGATTATCCCTGACAAAATTACAACAAACTGGCAAATAAAATAGCAATATAACCATGAATAATAATTAAAAGAATGTCATACGTTTTATCAGAACTATGGGTTTCATTGTAAACAACCATTTATCACATTGTATATACATATTGCTATATTTATTTAATGCTATATGCTTACAATGTTGTGTAGCTTTTAAAGGTTTGAATCAACAGAAAGTGAAGCAGAAGTGTTGTAAACATGTAGTTATATAGAAAGTTCTGAATTTTAGTGATTCGAAGAAAGTGTTGAATTCAGGGTCATTATTTTTTATTATATTCTTTATCACCGAAACCTGCAAATGAAACAGTTTTGCTCATTACAATAATTGTTTAAGTCACTTTAATTTGTGCAGCTTATTGCCGGTGTGTGAACGGACTCACGTTTATCAGTGTTCTCCTTCTGGATCACCTGTTGAGGGGTTTGGGACCATCGCAGTGTCATATCCGTAAATCCTCTTTCAGCAAGAGCAGATCCCAACTGAAAATAACATTCACACTAAACTGATTAGATCAGAATATGACAATACACTTCTCTTGTGTCATATCTCAAAGAAACTCTACAGTATCAACCTAATTTTCATTACTATGAGGTCATATAACAATAATGTGAATACAGAGGTTCAGGATTTGCACTTTCAAACAACATTTAAAAATGATTTGAAATATTTCAGTGTAAATGAATTTCAGTGTAAATGCATTCGCAGCGATGCAAAAGAACAGTGGTTTCCAATCTGAAAAACTTCCAATTAAGAGTTTTTGCTTAAAATAAGATAAATAATCTGCCAATGTGGTAAGAAAAATAATCTTAATTCAAACAGAAAACAAGATTATTTTTCTTACTCCATTGGCAGATTATTTTGCGTTCCAAGGAGTTATTTGTTCCCAAAACAAGACAATAATTTGTACTTGTCTAGTAAATGTTCTTCAATGTAAGACTTTTTAAATATTTTGAATAGAAACAAGACAAAAATACTAAGTAAGAAGAGCATTTTTTGCAGTGTAGTCAAAATGTGAGGAAAAAAATGTGGGAAAAGTGAACAACTGTGGATACTTTCCAGATGCAGTATAAGCATCCGCCCCCTCTAGTGTACAAAAAACAAAAAAGGTTAAATCTATGACATCAAATCAAATTACCCCATATTTTTCTTTTTTTTTACCCCAAATCAATGACCTGAGAATAATTGAGCCTAATATTGAGTATTTCTGCTCCTCACTGTAATCATGAGGGTTGAATATGTTTCTTTCACTCACCTGGTTCAGAAGATTTTCTCTCATTGAAGGGTCAGTCAAATCATTGATGGAGTTAAACTGCATTTTTACAAATGACTTTTTTAAACAGGGACCTAAACAAACACAGTCATACATGGAAACACATTCAACTTTGACTTCAATGGACAATTAAATATTGGAGCCTACACATTTATATTTATTAAAACATATCCATGCTCTTCTGTGGAGGACCTAACCTGAAAAAATTATAAATTAAATGAATTAATGAATGAATAAATTAATATGTATATATTTATATTTACATTGATTTATTCGTGCATTCATTTATTTTTAGATTTATTTATTCCTACATGTATTTTTTATATTTATTTATTTATTTATTTTTACATTTATGACTTATTTTATTTATTTATGCATTCATTTATTTGTACATTTATTTATTCCCACGTGTATTTATTTTTTAGATTTATTTATTTATTGATTTATTTATTTTGACCTACAACATGGAAATGGAGGGCGGTCCTTGTGTCGTTTCAGTGCATCATTGGTTGAGAGCTCATGCATATAATCAGCAGACCAGCGATAGAGAAGAGTTATTTAGACACCAAACAACTTAACAATGTTTCCAGCAGTTTGACCCGTTGAGAGATAGGTTTCAATGGTACTTTTCGGAAGCAAGTACTATGGTCATCCCACCGTAGTGCCGTCTGACTCGCACAGATTTTGAATGTGCTGGGAAATATTTAGCAGAGTGTCTAATTCAGTCTGCACCTCCACCTTCATATCGCAATAAAGCAATCCAAAAACACCGATAAGCACATCTAATCTAAACAACAGTCATTTAATGTATTGTTTTCAACTTGATTTGCTGAGTTGCGCAACTCAATGTCAGCTATTTGTGGAGCGTCCGACATATTATACATGCAAGAGCTACAACCAGTCGAATTCAACATTTGTGTTATTCAGATGGCACTACGGTGGGACGTGATGTCCATTGTGCTTGCTTCTGATAAGTACTATTAATACTTATCTCTCAATGGGTCAAATTGCTAGAAACATTGTTTAGTTGTTTGGTGTCTGTGAAAAGAACTATCAGGCCGCCATTTACCTTGATATCTCTTCTCTATCGCTTAGCTCACATGGTCTGACAATTCTGTCGACGAGTTCTCAACCAATGATGCGAAGCTACACAAGGGCTACACAAGCTACTCCTCCTCGTTTCCATACTCACAGAAAAGTAAAAAAGGAATCAATAAATAAATACATCTAAAAATAAAAACATGTGGAAATAAAAAAAAGGAATGTATAAAAATTAATTTAAAAAAAATGTAAAATGTATTAACAAATAAATAAAAGTTAAATAAAAAAATGTAAAATGTATAAAATTATGAATACATTTTATTTTATTAAAAATGTATCATTTATTTTATCAAGTTGCTTATTCTGTTATTTATTTCCAATTATCACATTTATTTATCTATTTATTAGTTTATTTACTTATTCATTCATTCATTTAACTTTTAATTTCTGGTCCTCCATACCAGTTCCTCCAGTTCACTGTCTTGGTGACAAAAATATATGACTACATTTGTGAATACATTATTACTATTATCTGATATCATAAACCTATATGACTGATGTACCTTCTCCATAGACCTTCACCTCACAGAGAGTGAGTATCTTCATTTCTCCAGGAATGATCAGATTCACATAACGTCCCTCCATCCCATCACATGAGTAGCTGTAGGACTCGCCTGCTGGAATAGCAGGAATAACAGCACATCTACAGACAGAGAGAGAGAGAGAGAGAGAGAGAGAGAGAGAGAGAGAGAGAGAGAGAGAGAGAGAGAGAGAGAGAGAGAGAGAGAGAGAGAGAGAGAGACAGATGAATGAGATAGAGATACTGTCATATATTCACATTCACACTTGTACTCAAGCTTTCCCATTCCTTCAACCTCAAGAGTCTCACATGGGATTGTTGTTGCCGTTGTTCTCCAAAGAGTTCCCGATGTGAATCTCGGCTCCATTTATTCGTTCTGCACAGCATTGTTTTCTGTTAGTGACGACCACTTTACTAACTCTGTACACATCACGCAGATCCAGCCTCCACCACGGGTTAGTCTCAATAAGGGTTGAGGAGCATCCTGTGTACAACTGCTGGAGACCTCGGTCAACAGCCTTTTCAGCAAACTCATCCCCAGATGTTGATGATTGTGTAGCAGCTCCATCTACTGCAAGATTTTCTAGAAAATGAAGTAAAAATGCATTTACATTGATGCACAAAGTTTGCAGCAGAAGGGAAGATTATTAGCGAACAATGACTTGAAGTGAGTCATTTCTGTGAGGCATTGGATCAACACAACACAGATGGTCAAGCTGCTGTTAGTTTTGTCACATGTTCCTTGTTCAGTTTCCCGCCATTTGTCTGTTTCCTTGGTTACCCTTGTTAGTCTAGTTCTGTTCAGCTGTGTCTTGTTAATTATCTTGTTTTGGTTCTCTATTTAAGGTCATCCTCTTCACTCAATCTTTGTCTGGTCACCATTGTGTTTAACAGTTATGTAAAGAGTGTGCTTATTCCTAGGTAATGCCTATTTTGAGAAACCTTGAGTAAATATCATTTGAGCAATGTATTTACCTGTCCTTTTCTTCCTGCCTGAGCTACACATGAGAATATTATGCATGACAAAGACTTTACAAATTGTAAAAAAAAATAAAAAAATAAAAAGGCAGGGCATCTTCTAGTAAAGCTTATAAAACTGAGACCAAGCACTAATATTATTGCAGCTCTTAAGATTCCAAAAGTTTTTTACAGGTGCCCACTAGGTCTATTAATAAAACAATGGCAGACTATTATCAACAAATATCCACAAACCCTTGAATTGAAATAAGTTACTTTCCATTACCATGTTTACTGGCAGACGATAGGGAGATACATCAACACCCATAATGCATTGGGCATGTTGCCATCCAAGGCCACTCCCACCAGTTTGCAATGGATACGCTTACCATTGTCAAATATCACATTGCTTTAGTCATATATTTAAGTCATAAATATCAAACTTTTAGTCATAGGCCCCATTTACACTGCATGTTCAAGTGACCCAATTCCGATTTTTGGCACAGATCGGATATGACGTGAACGTGTAAGCAGTAAAAAAACTTATGAATTACGATATCCTCAGATCGGATTCAGGCCTCACTCATATGTGGTAATAAATCCGATATGATTCGGATGCATGCATTAGCGTCTGCCATGTAAGTGGTCAGATCAGATATTCCCCAGTAAATGCGAGTCGTACGTCATTGAAAAAAGGACGAAGGCGAATGACGTCAACTCAGGTGGACACAAACTGTGATCCAGTGTTGCCAAGTCCGTGGTTTTCATGCGGAATTGGGCTACTTTAACACAGTTTTGAGTTGCAATTGGACGGGTTTTGTTGTGAAAACCTGGCGACCCCGTCAAGGGCTCTCCTCTTTTTCTCCGCCTTACGAGAGAAATGTTTTGCCGACTTTAAAGATGTGTGGAACAGTGCAGACAGCAAAACATTGTGCAATCATTTTGTCTGCATATCACGCTATTTTACTTCCTTTCACCGGTAAGAACGTCTTGGGCTGTTTTGCCAGTGTACAGTGTAAATGCAAATATCGGATACGGGTCGCTTTTGCAAAGATGATGTAAGCGGGTCGTCAAAAAAAATCGGATATAGTCAGCAAATCGGAATTGTGCATCAAGACCTGTAGTGTAAATTAAGCCATAATGGTGTCGACTTGTATTGTTCAACTTCATTCAAAGAAGAATCAAGCGTGTTGTAGGCAGCAGCTAAAGTCTGGAAAGAACTGAAATTGATAAGGGAAAGATAAAAATTATTAAATACTCTTCCAGAGTGAGTTGGACTCTTTAGACAGTTTGTTCATTTTTGGACAGGATGAACCTCTACCTCTGCTGATCCCACCCAGTCCTGCTCCCCTGCTGGTCCTGTCTACCATGAAGTATTCCGTGTCCCCAGAATCGTCGCCCAGACTCCCTCTCATTTGGACTGTCGCACCTTTCCAAGAAGGGACGTTACCTTGTTTCATTAGGGAGTTGTCCGGCCTCAATGTATACGTGTTGGTGAGATTTACCTGCTTTCATCTGTGTTTGCCTTGTAGATTATACACATTATTGCCAAAAGTGTTGGACACCCCTCAAAATTATTGAATTCAGGTGTTCCAATCATTATAGCCAGAGGTGTATAAATCGAGCTCTAAGCCTGCAGACGCTTCTACACACATCTGTGAAAGAATGGGTCGCTCTCAGGAGCTCAGTGAACTCAAGCGTGGTACCGTGATAGGTTGCCTCCTGTGCAATAAGTCCATTCCTGAATTTCCTCACTACTAAATATTCCACGCTCAACTGTTAGTGGGATTATAACTGTGAAAGAAATTGGGAAGAAAGCAATTCAACCAAGAAGTGATAGGCCACGTAAAACCACAGAGCGGGGTCAGCGCATGCTGGGGATCACAGTGCGCAGAAGTCACCAACTTTCTGCAGAGTCAATAGCTACAGACCTCCAGACTTCTGTGGCCTTCAGATGAGCTCAAGAACAGCGGAGAGAGCTTCATGGAATGGGTTTCCATGGCCGAGCAGCTCATCCAAGCCTTACATCACCAAGAGCAATGCAAAGCGTGGGATGCAGTGGAGTAAAGCAGCCGCCACTGGACTCTAGAGCAGTGAGACGTGTTCTCTGTCTATCTTAATGCTTCATCATACCAAGACAATATATTTATTTCTTTAATTGTACCGCTTGTTTCTGCCAACTCTGTATACACAATCTGTTTATGACAGAGTCCAATGCTTACATTTAGGGCAAACTGGTGAATGCAAACAAGGAATTATGTTTGTTAATTAATTGTAGTGATCAACTTTACATAATGTGGGTTATAAGTAAGACATTTTGATCTCAAGAAAGAATGAATCAGGACTCTGCAAAAAAGGCTTCACCCTTCCAACCAATTCTACAATATTGATATGGTATTACATATCATGTACAGTAACGAATCACCTGCTAAATACCCATAGACTTCAACCTCACAAAGAGTAAGAATCTTCTGATCTCCAGGAATGATCAGAGTCACATAACGTCCCTCCATCCCATCACATGAGTAATAGTAGGACTCGCCTGCTGGAATAGCAGGAATAACAGCACATCTACAGAAAGAGAGAAAAACAGAGTAATGAGATAAAGATACTGCCCTATTATCTTCACATTTCTACTCAAGTTCTTTCAACCTCAAGAGTCTCACATTGGATTGTTGCTGCCGTTGTTCTCCAAAGAGTTCCCGATGCGAATCTCTGCTCCATTTATTCGTTTTTCACAGCATTGTTTTATGTTAGTGACGACCACTTTACTAACTCTGTACACATCACGTAGATCCAGCCTCCACCACGGGTTAGTCTCATTAAGGGTTGAGAAGCATCCTGTATTCAACTGCTGGAGACCTCGATTACCATCAATGGCCTTTTGAGCAAACCAGTCCCCAGATGTTGACGACTGTGCAACAGCTCCTCCTATTGCCCGATTTCCTGGGAAATTAATAAAAATGTGACCCATCTGCAAAACACAGCAGACACATTTTCTGCGCCATTGTCTTAAGCGCCTAAAGATCCTAAATCGAGTTAACTTTTTATTCTGTAATACAAATGTGAAAAATCCTAAATCAAGTTCTCATATCTTAAGTTAGAAAGCTTCTGTAATTTTTTTTCCACAAATATGCAATTTATATGATGTACAAAAAATGTGTTCTAGCAACACAACAACCACTATGACAATATTACCTTAAAAAATATGATTTTGAATAAAACAAAGACATGAAAGAATTGTCAGATGAGCGATCAATAAACAGCTCTGTTTAAGTAGATATAGTTGCAGAATGGAGGTCTCCAAAAAATGGGCAGAACTTCCAAACATGAGCGAGGTCTCCACACACAGAGACTATGGCTTCAACCAACTGAATTACATTTCAAAATAGAAAATGTGTAAATTAAACAGTTTGCAGTTGATCTAAAATAAAAGGTTTACAGCAACATTAATAAAAAAAATCCTTCAGACGATAGCGATTTCAACAGACCCACGGCCAGCAACCCACTTTACATGCGCCACACATTCCCTCATTCACCCATTCATACACCGACAGTGGTGTCAGCAATGCAAGGCTCGTTGGGAGCAGCTGGTATCTTGCTCATTGAAACCTGGATACTTGGTCATGTGGATCTGGGGATGGAATCACCAATCTTCCGGTTTGTAGACCACCTACATGACCCACTGAGCCACTGCCGCCCGTGCTAGCTTTAGCACACTATTCATTTTCAAGCATGCATGTCCCGTTCCCGTCTGTCAATGGGAGGAAACCATGTCCTATTTTAGAGCTCCCACCCCCATTTGGAGATCTCCAGGCTGCAGCTATATCCTTCTCGCTCTACTGCGACTGTCCAATCAGGTTAAAGCATTTCAGACAGCCAATAACGAAAAATGCTCAACAATGAATTACCCGCCAAATACCCATAGACCCCAGCTTCAACAATACAAAGCATCTTCCCATCTCCAGGAATATGAACAACCACGTAACGTCCCTCCATCCCGCGGCATGAGAAAGTGGCCGTGGCACCGGCTGCTAGAGTATAAATTACACCACATCTACAGACAGAGAGATCATCCGTTATTGGTTTCTGTTCATCTGCAGTCGCAATAAACAAAACAGATAAAGAAAGCCTCACATGGTGTTGCTGTAAATGTCAAGGAAGTTCCCCACACGAATCACTGCCCCGTTTATCCTCAAAGCATAGCTGTTTCTATTAGTAATGGTCACTCTGTTTACTCTGTATATCTTCAGAAGATCCACTCTCCACCACGGGTCGGTCTCTGCGTTAGTGTGGGTCCAGGTGTTGAGAAAGCCATCGAGCGCAAGACTCGAGTAAGCGTCTTGGTAAATTGATGACTGAGTAGATTTGCCCCAAAGTGCTGCATTCTCTGGAAAATGTTTCAAGGAAAAAGGCAAAATCTTGGTCAAACAGACAAAACAGAACAAAGATTTAAATAAAATAGATGATTTTTACCTTCTTGTCCATTTGCCCTTTCCTCAATCAATGAAAACGCTGTAGAATCGAGATTCAAAGTATCAGAGTGAGTATCAGAGAAGCAGGTTGTTGTATTATTGCTTTAATTTACTTTGAGAATGAAAAAAATATCTGTGTAATGAGCATGTTTACAAGAATTGGTAACACTTTTCGGTAACACTATTTTAAGGTTCAGTTATTAACTATTAACTAGTTGCTTATTAGCATGCATATTACTAGGATAGTGTCTGTTTATTAGCACTTATAAAGCTCATATTAATGCCTTATTCTGCATGACCTTATTCTACATCCCTTGATCTACCCAATACCTAAACTTAAATGCTACAAAATCTACCTTAATAACTATTAATAAGCTGTAAATTAGGAGTTCATTGAGGCAAAAGTCGTAGTTAATAGGTTAAAAGGTTCATTAGTTAATATTAGTTAACTACATTAGTTAACATGAACTAATGATGAACTGGACTTATAAACCATTTTTTTTAATCTTTGTTGATATTAAAGGGTTAGTGCACCCAAAAATGAAATGTCTGTCATTAACTCCTCTCCCTAATGTCGCTCCACACCCGTAAGACCTCCGTTCATCTTCACACACAGTTTAAAGGGGGGGTGAAACACTGAGTTTCAGTCAATCTCATGTCAATCTTGAGTACCTATAGAGTAGTATTGCATCCTTCATATCTCCGAAAAGTCTTTAGTTTTATTATATTTATAAAAGAAATATAGGCTGTACCGAGTCTTTCCGGAAAAACCTGAGCGCCTGGAGGCGTATCGTGTGGGCGGAGCTAAAGAATGACGAATGCGCAAAGCGGTGATGTCCTCAAGCGTGGAGAAACCCATGGCTATCGAGCTCAGCTAATAGATATGATCCAGAATCTAATTCGGAGGCTGAAATAGAAACAGCAACAGCAGGACGTCCGTCTCTGTGGTATGTACTGTCAACATTTGTCTTTACTCTCAGTTTATGAGGACATGATTCGGTTTATGGACTATTGTATGCGACCAAACCTTAGTAGCAAGCAAAACGGTTTTGCACGTCAGACTAGTGTAACGTTATACATAGAACAGCAATGAAGTCCGTTTGCGCATTTGAATGACGAAGTACGCGATCGTGTCGTTTACTGATGTTTAGTCATGCGATGATAAGCAACAGCACAGACATTTGAAGCAGTTTAACTCACCGGCTGCTTCCAAAGCAGGACCGAACCTTTATCGCTGGGACCGCTCCGTCAAAAACACACTTCTTGGAGTATGGAGATCCACTTTGCGATGCGACTGAAGCATTTCTGCGTTCAAATCGGTTCAAATGCAGCGCTGCCTTCCCGGAATGCTGTGCTGAAGCATTGAAGTCGCTTAATGTCAAAGTTGAGGAATGAATTGGAGCGCGGCGCGGACTATAACCTACATTAGTGTTCAACGGACGACTGGATCTGCAGCTGAGAGAGTGTTTACGGCTATGCATTTCCTCTCTCGCTCTAGTCACGTGCATGCTCACCCTACCGGGAGAAGAGCCCGTACGGCCCATACAAGGACCTTCCGCTCTATTAACGTCAAGCCGACCCATACTCGAAAAAAACTCTCTGAAACTTGTGAGAAACCGGAAGGAGTATTTTTGACACAGAAATACTCCATCAAACGTCCAACATTAGTTTTTGAAACTTTGTCTATGTTTAGGATGGGAATCTAAGTCTTTAACAGTGTAAAAAGCTCAGTATGCATGAAACAGCATTTCACCGCCCCTTTAAGATATTTTATATTTAGTGCGAGAGCGTATGCAAGTGTATGGACACTATACTGTCCATGTCCAGAATGGGATTAAAAACATCATCAAAGTAGGTTATGAAGCAGAGTATTGATTCATGATTCAGATCGCCCAAATTGATTGCTGATTCATAACCGTTTTAATCTTTATCTGAGGTTTGAAAACAGACGCGGAAGAGAAGACAATGCTGAATAAAGTCGTAGTTTTTGTTATTTTTGGACCAAATGTATTTTGGATGCTTCAAGAGATTCTAATTAACCCACTGATGTCTCATATGGACTACTGTGATGATGTTAATATCAAATATCTTAAACTGTGTGTGAAGATGAACGGAGGTCTTACGGGTGTGGAACGACATTAGGGAGAGGACTTAATGACAGACATTTCATTTTTGGGAGAACTAACCCTTTAATTTCAACATTATTAATTACACAATTAAAATTTTGTTAGAATTAGTCAATGCACTGTGCACTAACATGAACAAACCACGAACAGCTAGATCTGAACTAAAGTTAACAAAGATGAACTGATGCTGAGCAGACGTGTTGTTCATGGTTAGCTCATGTTAACTAATACAATCTTATTGTAAAGTTTTACCCAAAAAATTAATATTGAGAAGAATAATAATCTGCAATGAACAGACGTTTCTGTGGAATCACCACCTGACAAACACAAACATCAGGAAGACTGTCAAACTATTTACATACACAAATGAGAAAATACTTAACATAAGATTTGATTGGTAAAGTAGATCTAAAGAGTAAACTGAGAAATACTATCCCAGAGATCAAGTGACAGACAACCCTGCAAGTCTGAGATCAGTAAAAAATAAAAAATAATATAATAATACATAAAAATTGAGAACTTCAGTTTGGTTTTGAAAGTATGCATTAAATTGTTCAAAAGTGACAGTAATGACACTTATAATCTTACATAAGGTTATATTTCAAATAAATGCTGATCTTTTGAACTTCTGAGTCCTGAAAAATAAAATGTTTTGGTTTTCAACTATTTTCAACACTGATAATAATCAGAAATGTTTCAAGAGCATCAGATGATCATATTAGACTGATTTGTGAAGGATCATGTGACACTGAAATAATGATGCCAAAAATTCAGCTTAGATCATAGGAATAAATTACAATCTAGGTAACATTAGTTTAGGGTCCAAAACTCGCTATAAGCATGAATATTATTAGCACATTGGCTGTTTATTAACACATAGTAACAGCCTTATTCTGCACGACCATATTAGCATCCTTAATCCGATCTCACACCTAAACTAAACAACTACCTTACTAACTATTAACAATCAATAATTAGGAGTGTAAGGCTAAAATCATAGTTTATAGAATTGTGACCACATTTTACAATATATTCAGACAGAAAACATATTTTTTAAATTGTAATAATATTTCCCAATTACTGTGTTCACTATTTTTGATCAAATAAATGCAGTTTTCGTGAGCAGAAGAGACTTTAAAACAAAGCAAGAAATGAAAACTCATGCCGAACTAATATACTATAAATCCACAGTACAGAGAG
Organism: Pseudorasbora parva; assembly: GCF_024679245.1. Taxonomy (NCBI): domain Eukaryota; kingdom Metazoa; phylum Chordata; class Actinopteri; order Cypriniformes; family Gobionidae; genus Pseudorasbora; species Pseudorasbora parva. Next base: position 68,367,668 of record NC_090172.1, on the reverse strand, counting down.
AGATGAGTGTAAACTAAACCACAACTAGAGCAAACAGAAAAAAATGGGAATATTGCAGAACCCTCAGTTAGTATTAGTGTGAATCTAGTCAAATAGCAGATGCGTGTGTGTTGTACTTTACCCAGTAAGATCCACAGGCACTTGAAGAGCTTCATCATGGATGATTAAAGGCGTCTGTCTTTCTTTTAGGGATGGAGAGCGAGAGTTTTATATGTTTTATGGAGGACGACACATTTAAATGTGCATCACATGATCAGCTGTGTCTCTCCTCCCTTCCATCTCCATTTTCTCATCTCTCTCTCTCTCTCTCTCTCGCTCTCTCTCTCTCTCTCTCTCTCTCTCTCTCTCTCTCTCTCTCTCGTTTTACTGAGATGTGAGTTACTGAAACGTGAGCCATTGATGCGCTGATGTTTGACGGGGGAATTACGAATTATGTTGTGTTGAGTCAAATGACCCAAATGATACAGTGAAATAAGAAATTATAGTTGATATGAGTGACTTGTATGTTCAAGCCTTCTGAATCATCATGAATTCGGACACTCGGGAGGTCGTGAGATATTCCAGATGCCAAGAGTTATTTAATTTCCTGACTCTCTGTGGTCATTAAAAATCCCATGGCACTTCTCGGTAGAGTAGGGATGTAACCCCGGTGTCCTGGCCAAATTCCCTCGATTGGCCCTTACCAATCATGGCCTCCTAATAATCCCCATCCACTGAATTAGCTCTATCACCCTCTCTCTCCTCTCCACCTATTGCTGGTGTGTGGTGAGCGCTCTGGCGCCGTTGTACTGTGGCTGCCGTCACATCATCCAAGTGGAGCTGCACACTGGTGGTGGTTGAGGAGAGACCCCTGACATGAGTGTAAAGCGCTTTGGGTGTACAGTAGTACATATGAAAGCACTATATAAATGCCTCATTCATTCATTCATTCATTTAAAAAAATATATATATAATCTACAAATTCTTATTTTTTTAAAATCTGATCATATAATCCAGATTACATATAATTGGTTAGTACCCAGCATTTACTATGACAAAGATTAAAGCCATGTAAAATCTCTGACAGTAATGACCGAGGTAAGCCATCTGTAAGTGTTTCACATGACAGTTAAGTCACAGTATCATTGAAAACCCATTAAAAACATGTAAAACTTTCTGTAATTCAAGACATGGAACAACAACAACAACTATGAGAATGAAACATTTTTGCATTTTTAATGTAGTTAAATGTTATAACCCTTTTTAACAGCTGCATTGATAAGCTTGTTTATTTTATGGGGTTGTTTTATACCTACATTATACCTGCAGTCATATGTGATTTAAATTTCAATCTAAGTTTTCAACTAAACATCCAAATAAAATTAATTACTAAATTGAGTGTACACTATATCAACTATATTACTGATCTGCCCACATTGTCGCTATATGATAATTGAAATGAGCTGATAACATCACCGTTCACTGTAACAATCGTCATCGTAAAAAGCAATATATAAATAAAGTGGACTTAATTTGACTATTCTCAGACTATTCTATCTATGAAGATCGACTCGGTCGCCATGGGCGCGCAGCTTACAAGTGAGCGCACACAGTCACTGCTGACTTGCCTCCGTCAGATCGAGAACTGAAACTATTTCAGAGGCTCCTGAGGCAATATGGCATCCGAGGCCGCAGTCACGCCGCTCGGATTGCTTCATATGAGACCGCTTCAGCACTGGCTTCCAGTCATCAAGGTAGTTAATAAGCTCCTCGGTGGCAAGGCGCCGGGGTTGAATGAGATTCGCCCTGAGTATCTTAAGTCTCTGGATGTTGTGGGGCTGTCTTGGCTGACATGCCTCTGCAACATCGCGTGGCGGTTGGGGACAGTACCTATGGACTGACAGACCGGGGTGGTGGTCCCTCTTTTCGAGAAGGGGGACTGGGGAGTGTGTTCCAACTACAGGGGATCACACTTCTCAGCCTCCCTGGGAAAGTCTATACCAGGGTACCGGAGAGGAGAATTCGGCCGATAGTGGAACCTCGGATTCAGGAGGAGCAGTGTGGGTTTCATCCCGGTCGTGGAACCCTGGACCAGCTCTATATCCTTCACAGGGTGCTAAAGGGTTCATGGGAGTTTGCCCAACCAGTCCACATGTGTTTTGTGGATTTGGAGAAGGCATTTGACTGTGTTCCTCGTGGCACCCTGTGGAGGGTGCTCTGGGAGTATGGGGTCCAAGTCCCCTGCTTAGGGCTGTTCGTTCCCTTTACGACTAGAGCAGGAGCTTTGTTTGCATTGCCGGCAGTAAGTCAAATTTGTTCCCAGTGTGTGTTGTTCTCCGGCAGAGCTGCCCTTTGTCACCGGTTCTGTTCATAATTCTTATGGGCAGAATTTCTAGACGCAGCCAAGGGCCGGAATGTGTCCGGTTTGGGGACCACGTGATTTCGGCACTGCTCTTTGCAGATGATGTTGTCGTGTTGGCAACCTCAGACCAGGACCTTCAGCATCCACTGGGACGGTTTGCAGCCGAGTGTGAAGCGGCTGGGATGAGAAATCAGCACCTTCATGTCCGAGGCCATGGTTCCAGTTGGAAAAGGGTAACTGCCAACTTCAGGTTGGTGGAGAGTTTAAGTATCTTGGGGTCTTGTTCACGAGTGAGGAAAGGATGGAACGGGAGATTGACAGATGGGTCGGTGCAGCATCTGCAGTAATGCGGGCGATGTACCGATCTGTCGTGGTGAAGACACGGCGCTCCCTTAGAGATGGGGTGAGAACCTCGGTCACTCGGGAGGAGCTCAGAGTAGAGCTGTTGCTATTTCACATCGAGAGGAGCCAGCTGAGGTGGCTCCGGCATCTATTTCGGATGCCTCCTGGATGCCTTCCCAGGGAGGTGTTCCGGGCACATCCCACCGGGAGGAGGCCCCGGGGGAAGACCTAGGACATGTTGGAGGGATTATGTCTCCTGGCTGGCCTGGGAACGCCTCAGGGTTCCCCCGGAGGAGCTGGAGGAAGTGGCTAGGGAGAGGGAAGTCTCTGCTTAGACTGTTGCCCCCACAACCCGGCCCTGGATAAGTGGAAGATGATGAATGGATGGATGTTCTGTGATTTATCAATAAAATAGCTTAGAAATTGAAAAGTTCTAGCATATCTTTCTTGATAACTAAAACTCACAGCTTCGCTATTAGTAGAGAGACGCTGGCAGGTAGAATGAATTCACACACAATCACTCACTAATGCATTCTTATCTTTAATGTGTTACTTTATCTGTATCTTATTCAGAACGAGCTGAAATCTGTGAGAAATATAATGACCATAAGGAGTGATAACCTCATGGGCAGCGCTGTGTTATGTGCTATAGCTGTCCTGGGCACAAGAAGACCCGTGTTCGTGTCTCAGCTCGAGGCTCAGGCTTATTTGTTCATTAATGACGTCATCAGCAACTAGTCGACGTCGACTCAACTTTCATCACATAAATGTCGACTTCAAAAAAACAGAAGGTCGTTCAACCCCTAATATCTGCAATGTACTTGTTCTTTCCAGCTGTGAGTGCATCCGTCATCTGTATTACTGTTAAATGCACAAGCTTTTAACTGTGGTCGATTTGTATTATTCTATATTTTTACTTTTTATTCTTTTTTGTTGTTGTAATTTTTCCCTTTTCCGTTGTTGCACTTTGAGATTCTTCTGAATGAAGCAGCTCGAGTGTGTCCTCCAGTATCTAGAACATGGGTCAGCACAGTTCTGAAAACACTTGATCTGCTCTGTGCATTTTATATTGTATTTGTATTAATTTAAAGCGTTTCAGACAGAACTGTCCCAAAGAAGAAAATAATTAATTGTTTGCAAGGTGCCATTATATACTTCCAGGTTCGCATGTTGATGACATCCTGGGCTGTCGCTGGTCAAAAGGATTACCTTGATTCGATAGTCGTTTCAGACACCTGTCATGCTGATTTATTACAGGAATAAATTACACATTACTATATAGAAAACAGCTATTTTACATTATAATTGACAATATTAATGTTTTCATTATTGGTTTGCTTGCCAGTTTGAGAGGCGGGACAAATAGAGTTTTGACTAATTTCTTCCACTAATGCAGTTAATTTTCTGTTTGCATTCACTCATTTCCCAAAGTCATCTTAAATGCTGAATCACATAAGCTGACTTCATAAACTGATGTTGATTTCCTAAAATGTTTTTGTTTGAAGTCACCATTATGGAGATCAGTGTTCCCTTTAGTCTGGCTCTTGATCTTAATTTATATTAGTGTAATTCTCTTCCTATTGATACAACAAGAAATCAGTTATTTGATTTTCAAAGAAAGGGAAGTATAACATAGGTTGCTTTTAAAAGGGGACATAACTTCTAACTAAATCACTATCTAGTTTATTTTCATATCAAATCATTTTTATTTATTTATGCAGTAGACTTAGAAGCAGCTTTTGTTTTGTTTAATCTGAAACAGGCCTTGCAACAGAAAGGGCTTCCGCTTGTGCTTTACGTATGTTGTTCTATTTGTTGTTTTCTATATGGAAATTACCAAATACGCACTGCATGAAAATTTAGCATGGAATTTAATAAAAAATTATTCCTTGTACAGTGCATAGATATTTGTAACAAATTGGTTGCAATAATGAAGAGTTCGGCATTTAGATCATTTTCTCATTTTTATTAACAAAAGGAATTCAAGAAACAGAACAACCAACTCAGGCAAACGCAAAGCAGAACTGGTAATAAACTGAAAGAAACACAGGGCTTAAATAGACAGAACAAACCAATCAAAGAAAAGGGAAACAAACCATTTGTGACCTAAGAGAATATCTGAAACACAGAAGACTGAGGCACAGAACTAAAACACCCATCCACAGGTAAACTCAGATTGTCCCTGACAACTGGCAAATAAAATAGCAATATAACCATGAATAATAATTAAAGGAATCCATGAATATACAGAACAAATGTCATACGTTTTATCAGAATTATGAGTTTCAATGTGAACAACCATTTAGTTCCATTAAATACGTAGTACTATATTTATTTAATACATTATACAATGTTTTATAGTTTTTAAAGGTTTGAATCAACAGAAAGTGAAGCGGAAGTGTTGTAAACATGTAGTTATATAGAAAGTTCTGAATTTTATTGATTCGAAGACAGTGTTGAATTCAGGGTCATTATTTTTTATTATATTCTTTATCACCGAAACCTGCAAATGAAACAGTTTCGCTCATTACAATAATTGTTTAAATCACTTTAATTTGTGCAGCTTATTGCCGGTGTGTGAACGGACTCACGTTTATCAGTGTTCTCCTTCTGGATCACCTGTTGAGGGGTTTGGGACCATCGCAGTGTCACATTTGTTAATCCTCTTTCAGCAAGAGCAGATCCCAACTGAAAATAACATTCACACTAAACTGATTAGATCAGAATATGACCATACACTTCTCTTGTGTCATGTCTCAAAGAAACTCTACAGTATCAACCTAATTTCCATTTCTATGAGGTCATATAATAATACATTAATGTGAATACCAAAGTTCAGGATTTGCACTTTCAGACAACATTTGAAAATGTTTTGAAATGCTCTACTGCAAATGAGATCAAATTATTATTTTCTTCTTTAGTCGGAGGCAGCCCTACATTTAACATATTTTCGAACCACCATGGCACAAAGGGCACTCAAGCGGAATGAGTGAACCAATTAAATGTTTGCTTATAATGCTAACCCTAATAAAGAAGCAAATTCAGCTTTTTTGTTATCAAAAGAATTGACAAGACAATCAGTCTAGGTTTGATGAACGCATAGTTGTCTTTCCATTCTTCTTTGTATGTACCTCACCAGTTAATGTAACACGGGTAATCCACTGAAAGCGAGGTTGATGAACCCAAGTGCATTTTATTAACATAATCCAACCATGAACAAAAGACTTGGCAAAACAAAATAAAACTTTACTTGACTTAACTTAGACTTGACTTAGACTTGACTTAGACATAAACTTGACTATGCAAAACACTCACCAACAGTGCGTTACAACATCAACAATAACTGACAAAGACTATGGCAAACATGAGGGCTTAAATACACAAGGGCAAGTGACAAAACGAGGGACACCTGTGAACAATGATTAACCAATAAACCAATGAAAACAAGACACAGGAACACGAGGCAGGAACACATGAGGGCATGGAATCACATGACAAAAGATCACATGACAAGACCAGGAAGTGCATGACAAAACATGACAGTGAACATGGAACCTTAAAACATGAAACATGAACCTACACCAAAACACCTTTGTGACAGTTAACATCACCCTGCACACAACATAATAGCGTACTTCCAGCATGCAAACAACAACAAAAAATCCAGTCTAGTACGTGAAGATGCCAAGGAATAATTGTAAAAATAGGCTATGTCAAATATTTATTACAGTAAGTTAGGTTCCACTGTGTAACAAGCAAATTAAAAGGATACACATTTATTATTCACAGTATGGAAATACATTTTTCACAACAACAAAATTGGGTCCTCAACACTTACCAGCATAAATGACAAAAGAGTTAAGGCTGCTACATACTCTGCAAGAACAGAGAAAAAAGTTCTCGCTCCCAGGGCTGCGAGAACAAAATGGCGTTTTGGTTTGGGAGTTCTCGCAGCTTGTTCTCGACACATTGCCTGAGCAGAACTTTTTTCTTGCGGGAGAACTATTGTGTGATTGGTCATAGATTTAAAGAAGGCGTGATTAATGCGGAGAAACGCAAATGATTGGCACCTGCTTTTCTCGTGAAGTATGGGATGTACTGGCAAGAACGAACTTTATTCTTGTTCTTGCCACCTCGAGAAAAGGAACATTTCTTTTTTCTTGCAGAGTATATTCCAAGCTTTAGGCATGTCATGTCAAGCACACCCATCTCATTAATCTGTGAGTAAGCTATTTAAAATATATACTATATGCGATAGGTTGTATACAAATTATGTGTAAACGTAAAAGAAAAATTAAATGTGTTACATGTGCACTTTAAAAAAAAATTATTTTGTGTATTCTAAGAGTGAGAGAGCGGGTGAAACTATAGAAACTATATTTGGTTCCCCAAAGAACATTTTATTGATCACTTCTTAAAAAAATTTTTTCTTAGTGTGAAGAACAAAAACCTTTTGTGGACTGGAAAGATTCCATGAATGTTAAAGTTTCTTAATGGCACCATCAATGCCAATAAACAACCTTTATTTTAATGTTTACTATGAAATGCAGCACACACATACACACACACACACACACACACACACACACACACACACAAATCAATGATTTGAGAATAATTGAGCCTAATATAAAGTATTTCTGCTCCTCACTGTAATCATGAGGGTTGAATATGTTTCTTTCACTCACCTGGTTCAGAAGATGTTCTCTCATTGAAGGGTCAGTCCAATCATTGATGGAGTTAAACTGCATTTTTACAAACGACTTTTTTAAACAGGGACCTAAACAAACACAGTCAAACATGGAAACACATTCAACTTTGACTTCAATGGACAATTAAATATTGGAGCCTACACATTTGCATTTATTAAACCATATCCATGCTCCTCTGTGGAGGACTGAACCTAAACTCAAAAATGAATGAATGAATGAATAAATAAATAAATACATAAATAAATAAACAAATACATTTGATAGGAAAATAAATAACTTTACATTGATTTACATAATTTACATTGATTTATTTGTGCATTAATTTATTTTTAGATGTATTTATTCCCACATGTATTTATTTTATGCTGTGCTGAAGCGTTGAAGTTGCTTGATGTCACCCATAGGAATAAAGTGGAGCGCGGCGCGGACTATAACGACGACTGGATCTGCAGCTGAGAGTGTGTATGGGCGTGCATTTCCTCTCTCGCTCTAATCACGCGCGTGCACCTTACCGGGAGAAGAGCCCGTACAGCCCATACAAGGACCTTCCGCTCTATTAACGTCAAGCCGACCCATACTCGAAAAAAACTCGCCGAAACTTGTGAGAAACCGGAAATGCATGAAACAGCATTTCACCCCCCCTTTGATGTGTTGTTTTCAACTTAATTTGCTAAGTTGCGCAACTCAATGTCAGCTATTTGTGGAGCTATATATATATTTTTATATATATACATTTATTTTTTTATTTTTTTATTTTTTAATGTGTAAAAGCAAAGAAAGTATAAAATAAAAAAATATATATTAAAAATGTATCATTTATTTTATCGAGTCGTTTATTCTGTTATTTATTTCCCAATTATCACATTTATTTATCTTTTATTCATTTATTTACTTATTCATTCATTTTTTTAATTTTTTTTTTATTTCTGGTCCTCCATACTCCTCACTGTTATGTTGACAAAAAAATATATGACTACATTTGTGAATACATTATTACTATTATCTGATATCATAAACCTATATGACTGATGTACCTTCTCCATAGACCTTCACCTCACAGAGAGTGAGTATCTTCATGTCTCCTGGAATGATCAGATTCACATAACGTCCCTCCATCCCATCACATGAGTAGTTGTAGGACTCGCCTGCTGGAATAGCAGGAATAACAGCACATCTACAGACAGAGAGAGAGAGACACAGATGAATGAGATAAAGGTACTGTCATATATTCACATTCACGCTTATACTCAAGCTTTCCCATTCCTTCAACCTCAAGAGTCTCACATGGGATTGTTGTTGCCGTTGTTCTCCAAAGAGTTCCCGATGCGAATCTCGGCTCCATTTATTTGTTCTGCACAGCAGTGTTTTCTGTTAGTGACGACCACTTTACTAACTCTGTACACATCACGCAGATCCAGCCTCCACCACGGGTTAGTCTCAATAAGGGTTGAGGAGCATCCTGTGTACAACTGCTGGAGACCTCGATCAACAGCCTTTTCAGCAAACTCATCCCCAGATGTTGATGATTGTGTAGCAGCTCCATTTACTGCCAGATTTTCTAGAAAATGAAGGAAAAAGGCATTTACATTGATGCACAAAGTTTGGGAAGAAGGGAAGATTATCAGCGAACAATGACTTGAAGTGAGTCATTTCTGTGAGGCATTGGATCAACACAGAGGGACTCACATGTGTTGTCACGAGTTCCTTTTTTCAGTTTCCCGCCTTTTGTCTGTTTCCTTGGTTACCCTTGTTAGTCTAGTTCTGTTCAGCTGTGTCTTTTTAAATATATTTTTTTGGTTCTCTATTTAAGGTCATCCTCTTCAAAGTCTTTGTCTGGGGCCGATTGCACAAAACTAGAATAAGGGATTAAGCCGGGATATCTTGGTGATCTTGTCATGTGTATGCAAAATTTAGTACAATACTGTCGTGTAACCATATCCTGAAGGCACACTCACACCAAGAATGATAACGATAATGAAATATAACACTTTGTATTAGCATATAAACTGAGCCAGGATCACCAAGATATCCTGGCTTAATCCCTTATCCTAGATTTGTGCAATAGGCCCAAGGTCACCATTGTGTTTAACAGTTATGTAAAGAATAGGGATGCACCGAATCCAGATTTTTGAGGTTCGGCCGAATACCGAATCCACTGGTCAAGATTCTGCCGAATCCAAAACCGAATACCAAATCCAACTCCCATCCTCAGTCCATTATCACAGTAAACACATTAATGACATAAACAACGTCCACAGCAGTGTATTTTATATTTAATTTTAATTTAAAAAAAAAGGCAACATTATGCCAGGATGACTGTGCCGTTTTGCTGTCTGTAGATTCCTTCATGCACAACTCTTATTCTCTCGGATGGGAAGTTCGGTTCTTTTCCGCGAAACGGTTCTTTCCGACAGTTCGTTTCAATGAACCGGTTAAAAAAAAACGATCACTGGTTCTTTTACGTCCTTACGTAATGACGTCATTAATTGCGTAAATTGCCTTCTTGTGACTGAAAATACTGCCAAACAACACATTTTCTGTTCACAAGATCCATTTTCACTCTCTCACAGCCTACTGCATTCGAACGGTCCACCTAGTAAACACGCTGCCATAATCAACCGCGGCATCATCGACCAGTATCGCAGTGCAAGCCTAGGGTTCGATATTAAAGCCCAATATCCGTCTGAATCCGAACCCGAATCCTGGATTCAGTGCATCCCTAGTAAAGAATGTGCTTATTTCTAGGTATTGCCTGTTTTGAGAAACCTTCAGTAAACTTAATTTGAGCGATGTATTTACCTGTCCTTGTCTTCCTGCCTGAACTACACGGGTCAATAATATGCAAGACATTTACCAAACTTTACAAATTGTAAAAATAAGGCAGGGCATCTTCTAGTAAAGCTTATAAAACTGAGACCAAGCACTAATATTATTGCAGCTCTTAAGATTCCTTTTTTTTTGGGGGGGGGGGGGGGGGTGAAAAAAAGGTGCCCACTAGTTCTATTAATAAAACAATGGCAGACTATTATCAACAAATATCCACAAACCCTTGAATTGAAATAAGTTACTTTCCATTACCATGTTTACTGGCAGACGATAGGGAGATACATCAACACCCATAATGCATTGGGCATGTTGCCATCGAAGGCCACCCCCACCAGTCTGCAATGGATACGCTTACCATTGTCAAATATCACCTTGCTTTAGTCATATATTTAGTCATAAATATCAAACTTTTAGTCATAATGGTGTCGACTTGCTTGATTCTTCTTTGAATGAAGTTGAACAGTACGTGTTGTAGGCAGCGGCTAAAGGCTGGAAAGAACTGAAATTGATAAGGGAAAGATAAAAATTATTAAATACTCTTTCAGAGTGAGTTGGACTCTTTAGACAGTTTGTTCATTTTTGGACAGGATGAACCTCTACCTCTGCTGATCCCCCCCAGTCCTGCTCCCCTGTTGGTCCTGTCTACCATGAAGTATTCCGTGTCCCCAGAATCCTCGCCCAGCCTCCCTATCATTTGGACTGTCGCACCTTTCCAAGAAGGGACGTTACGTTGTTTCATTAGTGAGTTGTCCGGCCTCAATGTATACGTGTTGGTGAGATTTACCTGCTTTCATCTGTGTTTGCCTTGTAGATTATACACTATATTGCCAAAAGTATTGGACACCCCTCAAAATTATTGAATTCAGGTGCTCCAATCATTATGGCCACAGGGGTATAAATCGAGCTCTAAGCCTGCAGACGCTTCTACACACATCTGTGAAAGAATGGGTCGCTCTCAGGAGCTCAGTGAACTCAAGCTTGGTACCGTGATAGGTTGCCTCCTGTGCAATAAGTCCATTCCTGAATTTCCTCACTACTAAATATTCCACGCTCAACTGTTAGTGGGATTATAACTGTGAAAGAAATTGGGAAGAAAAGCAGTTCAGCCACGAAGTGATAGGCCACGTAAAATCCCAGAGCGGGGTCAGCACATGCTGGGGGTCACAGTGTGCAGAAGTCACCAACTTTCTGCAGAGTCAATAGCTCCAGTTATGGGGTGGGTTTTTCAGAGGTTGGCCCTTAGTTCCAGTGAAAGGAACTCTTAATGCTTCATTATTTTATACAACATTTTATATTAAAGACTTTATTGATGATTTATCTTCTGCATTGTGTGTGTGTATACACAACCTGACAACCTGTTTATGACAGAGTCCAATGCTTACATTTAGGGCAAAATGGTGAATGCAAACAATGAATTATGTTTGTTAATTAATTGCAGTAATCAACTTTACATATGTGGGTTATAAGTAAGACATTTTGATATCAAGAAAGAATGAATCAGGACTCTGCAAAAAAGGCTTCACCCTTCCAACCAATTCTACACTATTGATATGGTATTACATATCATGTACAATAACGAATCACCTGCTAAATACCCATAGACTTCAACCTCACAAAGAGTAAGAATCTTCTGATCTCCAGGAATGATCAGATTCACATAACGTCCGACCATCCCATCACATGAGTAGCTGTAGGACTCGCCTGCTGGAATAGCAGGAATAACAGCACATCTACAGACAGAGAGACAAACAGATGAATGAAATAAAGACACTGCCCTATTATCTTCACATTTCTACTCAAGTTCTTTCAACCTCAAGAGTCTCACATGGGATTGTTGTTGCCGTTATTACTCAAAGAGTTCCCGATCCGAATCTCGGCTCCATTTATTCGTTTTTCACAGCATTGTTTTATGTTAGTGATGACCACTTTACTAACTCTGTACACATCACGCAGATCCAGCCTCCACCACGGGTTAGTCTCATTAAGGGTTGAGAAGCATCCTGTATTCAACTGCTGGAGACCTCGATTACCATCAATGGGCTTATTAGCAAACCAGTCCCCAAATGTTGACGACTGTGCAACAGCTCCTCCTATTGCCCGATTTCCTGGGAAATTAATAAAAATGTGACCCATCTGCAAAACACAGCAGACACATTTTCTGCGCAATTGTCTTAAGCGCCTTAAGATCGTAAATCAAGTTGACTTTTTCTTCTGTAATACAAATGTGAAAAATCCTAAATCAAGTTCTCATATCTTAAGTTAGGACCTAAGGTCGAAAACTTCTGTAATTTTTTTGCATAATTTTGCAATTGATATGATATGTACAAAAAATGTGTTCTAGCAACACAACAAAGACTATGACAATATTACCTTAAAAAATATGATTTTGAATAAAACAAAGACATGAAAGAAATGTCAGATGAGCGATCAATAAACAGCTCTGTTTAAGTAGATATAGCTGCAGAATGGAGGTCTCCAAAAAATGGGCAGAACTTCCAAACATGGGCGAGGTCTCCACACACAGAGACTATGGCTTCAACCAATTGAATTACATTTCAAAATAGAAAATGTGTAAATTAAACAGTTTGCAGTTGATCTAAAAAAAAAAAGTTACAGCAACATTAATACAAATTCCAATGGACTGATAAATGGTAAATGGACTGCATTTATATAGCGCTTTCAACAGACCCATGGCCACTAAAGTGCTTTACATGCGCCACACATTCCCCCATTCACCCATTCATACACCGACAGTGGTGTCAGCAATGCAATGCTCGTTGGGAGCAGCTGGTATCTTGCTAATGGACACCTCGATACTTGGTCATGTGGATCTGGGGATGGAATCACCAATCTTCCGGTTTGTAGACCACCTACATGACCCACTGAGCCACTGCCGCCCGTGCTAGCTTTAGCACACTATTCATTTTCAAGCATGCATGTCCTGTTCCCGTCTGTCAATGGGAGGAAACCATGTCCTATTTTAGAGCTCCCACCCCAATTTGGAGATCTCCAGGCTGCAGCTATACCCTTCTCGCCCTACTGCGACGGACCAATCAGGTTAAAGCATTTCAGACAGCCAATATCAAAAAATGCTCAACAATGAATTACCTGCCAAATACCCATAGACCCCAGCTTCAGCAATACTAAGAATCTTTTCATCTCCAGGAATATGAACAACCACGTAACGTCCCTCCATTGCGCGGCATGAGAAAGTGGCCGTGGCACCGGCTGCTAGAGTATAAATTACACCACATCTACAGACAGAGAGATCATCCGTTATTGGTTTCTGTTCATCTGCAGTCGCAATAAACAAAACAGATAAAGAAAGCCTCACATGGTGTTGCTGTAAATGTCAAGGAAGTTCCCCACACGAATCACTGCCCCGTTTATCCTCAAAGCAAAGCTGTTTCTATTAGTAATGGTCACTCTGTTCACTCTGTATATCTTCAGAAGATCCACTCTCCACCACGGGTCGGTCTCTTCATTAGTGTGGGTCCAGGTGTTGAGTAAGTCAAGTGCAAGACCAGAATAAGAGCCTTCGAAAGTTGATGACTGAGTAGATTTGCCCCAAAGTGCTGCATTCTCTGGAAAATGTTTCAAGGACAAAAGGCATATCTTGGTCAGACAGATAAAACAGAAGATAAATTGAAATGAAATGGATGATTTTTACCTTCTTGTCCATTTGCCCTTTCCTCAATCAATAAAAACACTGTAGAATCAAGATTCAAAGTATCAGAGTGAGTATCAGAGAACCAGGTTTTGTTGTATTTTTGCTTTAATTTACTTTGAGAATAAAAAAATATCTGTGTAATGAGCATGTTTACAAGAATTGGTAACACTTTTCAATAAGGTTCATTAGTTAATATTAGTTAACTACATTAGTTAACATGAACTAAGAATGAACTGCACTTATAAACCATTTATTTATCTTTGTTGATTTACTAATGTATAATTACAATCTTGTTAACATTATTTAATGCACTGTGAACTAACATGAAAAAAACATGAACGGCTGTATTTTCTGAAAGGTGCCCTAAAATGAAAAATTGAATTAACCTTGCCATAGTGAAAGAGTTCAGTACATGGACATCACATACTGTGAGTCTCAAACACCATTGCCTCGTACTTCTTATGTAAATCTTGTGCATAAAAAACACCATGGAAAAATATGTGGTTCTCAACATAACACCACCAGTGACGCAACTGCTGGCAACTGCATTAATTTGTACGCCCCTAACATTTCCACCGGTCCAAACATGTTCACTGCCAGGCGGAACTGACGGAGCCAAATCATTGGGACTGCATGTAAACAAGCGACACTTGAGGATAGAAAAAACAGCAGCTCTCATGGACATAAATGTCATGTTCCAGGCTGTGCAGGAGACGTGAGGACTTTTCATACCCTTCCCACAGATAAAAATGTCAACATTCATGATTGATGTTTATTATAATCGGATACCACAACAATTTAATTCAAAATCTTTCCTTTTTTCGGCCCATTTCAAGCAAGCTTCGCTCAGCATCTTAAACTTAAGAAAGGGGTATTCCTGCAAGCAGTAAGTAGCGATTTATCCCCTTATTGACTGTTTAAACAATTTCTGATTAATTTGAAAGTTTCTTAGAGAGACCGCATTGTCTAGATAACGCGAGATGCTTACAGTAACAATAGGAAACTCCAAGTACCATACCAAACTAAATAGTGTTTCTAATGACAAAGGTTAATGTTATTTTGTATTACAAAATACAACTGTAGATACGTTGCTTACAGATCGTTCACTCGATCCTTCTAGCAAACGTCCCCTTTTCCACCATATAAGTTAAAACGATAGTCATTTGACAAGGCTATTTATTTTGTAAAAATATATATATTTATAAACTGAAGTAGGCCTATGATGTTTTTGCATGCTTGTATTTCAGAGTACAATACAGACACTGCTTGGCCTACATTGTGACTAATGTTATATAAAAATGCAATATCGTTGAAGAAAAAAGACGAGTCTAAAACGTAGTTTAAAAAATAAAAACTTGAACAAAAAACACTGGTTTTGGTCATGTCAGAGCGAAAGAAGAGCGTTTGAGCGGTTGCCAAATTTTCCCCAATCAGAGCCTTACTATGAAAAGAACAGGTATACTATCCGGTGTTCTACCTAAACATGTATAATCTGGCAACCATATGCACGCGAGCTCTCTCTCTTGCGTACGGATGATCTGAAAACAAGTAAGCTGCATTTTATCAATCTCCATTTGAGATGTTCTGCTTAAAGTGTCGTTCAGTCGGTCTGTGTTCTGTCAGGACTCACGAGCCGCTTGACTGAACTGCTGTGAGCTGCTGAAATAAGCCAATCAGAGCAGAACTCAACATTAATATTCATGAATCTTCTAAATAAGGCAAAAACAGAGCATTAAATCCTAGGGACAATTTATAGGGTGTTAAATGGACCTGTAAAACTGTATCTGGAAAATGTTTGCCCTTAAATAAGCCACACACCCTCTATGTAGATATCCGAGAACAATTTAACATATTTTTGCAACTCATTCTAGGGCACCTTTAACTAACGTTAACAAATATTAACTAATGGTGAACAGGTGTTGTTCATAGTTAGCTCATGTTAACTAATACAACCTTATTGCAAAATGTTACGCAAGAATTTACTATTGACAAGAATAATAATCTGCAATGAACAGACGTTTCTGTGGAATCACCACCTGACAAACACAAACATCAAGTAGACTGTCAAACAATTTACATACACAAATGAGCAACTATTTAACATAAGATTTGATTGGTAAAGTAGATGTAAAAAAAAAAAAAAAAAAACTATCCCTGAGATCAAGTGACAAACAACACTGCAAGACTCAGATCAGGAAAAAATAAAAAAAAATAAAAAATAAGTAAATAAGTAAGTAAGTAAGTAAGTAAGTAAGTAAGTAAGTAAATAAATAAATAAATAAATATGTATAATAAATATAAAAAATTGGGAACTTCATAGTTTTATTTTGCAAGTATGCATTACATTGTTCAAAAGTGAGAGTAATGGCACTTATAATGTTACAAAAGGTTATATTTCAAATAAATGCTGATCTTTTGAACTTTCTATGCATCAAAGAATCCTGAAAAATAAAATGTATTGGTTTTTCACTGTTTTCAACACTGATAATAATCATAAATGTTTCTTGAGAATCAGATCATCATATTAGAATGATTTGTGAAGGATCATGTGACACTGAATACTGGAGTAATGATGCTGAAAATTCAGCTTAGATCATAGGTATAAATTACACTTTATGTAACACATTAGTTTAGGGTCCAAGACTCGCTATTAACTAATTGCTTATTAGCATGCATATTACTAGCACATTGGCTGTTTATTAGTACTTATAAAGCACATAGTAAAAGCCTGTTCTAAATCCTTAATCCCATCTCATAGCTAAACTATTAATAAACAAGAATTAGGAGTTTATGGCAAAAAAAAAAAACATTGTTTATAGAATTGTGACCACAATTTACAATATATTCACACAGAAAACATATGTTTTAAATTGTAATAATATTTCACAATTACTGTTTTCACTATTTTTGGTCAAATAAATGGAGTCTTGGTCAGCAGAAGAGACATAAAAACATTTTTAAAAAAAGACAGAAATGAAAACTCATACCTAACTAATATAAATCCACAGCAGAGAAAGATGAGTGTAAACTAAACCACAACCAGACCAAAGAGAAAAAAATGGGAATATTGCAGAACTCTCAGTTAGTATTAGTGTGAATCTAGTCAAATAGCAGATGCAAATTTTGTTGTACGTTACCCAGTAAGATCCACAGGCACTTGAAGAAGAACATTGTGGATGATTAAAGGCATCTGTCTTTCTTTTAGGGATGGAGAGCGAGAGTTTTATGTTTTATGGAGGACGAGACATTTAAATATGCATCACATGATCAGCTGTGTCTCTCCTCCCTTCCATCTACATTATATCATCTCTCTCTCTCTCTCTCTCTCTCTCTCTCTCTCTCTCTCTCTCTCTCTCTCTCTCTCTCTCTCTCTCTCTCTCTCCATTCATGAGCACAGAGAATATACAAGTTTGAGTTACAAATGGTAGTTTTTAGTTTTTAAGCCTTTTAAAAAGGGTCTGAGAAAGGCAAGGAAAATGATCATCATTGTGTTCAGAGATTCTTTCAAATATACTTTCAATCAGGGGCTAACTAGCATGGAACGGGGCCTACTTCCCCAAGAAGATGGGTCAGATCCACAAGAGATTTATTGAGCTAGTGAATTGTTTTATGATGCTGTTAGTGTCGCTGGGATGCCTGTACTGAATATTTTGTTGGATTCTGGCAGTATGGCTAGCAGGCTGAGTACAGGAGGTGAATCCAAGTTGTGTACTAACAAACAGGGCCGTGCACAGGGGGGTGGCCCGGTGGCTAGAGCCACTGCCCCTTTGCCCTCATCGGCTAAGGTGCCCCTCTTGCCCCCTTCCCTCCCTTCACCCTCAGAGGATTCCTATAAAAGCGTAATAAAAGTGCTCTGTTCCGCTAAAAATCCACTAATTCCGCTAATCCATTCTGTGTTTTCCCGCTCCCTCCGCAGCATCGCTCACAGTCTGCAGCGGGGTCCGCTCTCTGTGGAGACGACAGTTCCAGAATGTCGTCCCATTAACGGGTAAATCACAAACTACAGTCTACATTACAGACAGTGGTTGATCCGCAGAATTATTAGTTTGTTTCTTTCAACAGTTCAAACATAAATTAAAAGCTCCAGCATGCCAGCGGGTAAATCGTCATATACTGTATACTGAATAGCTGACAGTTTGTCACTATAGGCTATTTAACTCCTGTAAAATAGATTTCCGATTATAATACATTTTTGTGAGTTAACACTTATATCTATAACATGTCATATTTATGATATTTTATTTAGACCATATTAATTGTATACACAATTTAAAAAAAAAGGTAATAAAGGCTATTATAGATATGAGTTGTATCAGGGTAGCCTGGGGCTAAAGTTAACCCTAAGAAAAATGTGGTCATTTTTCAAAAAAGTTCATACTTGTGCAAAAAATATCTTGCAACGTTTGCATTATTTTCTGTTTATTTTGATGAATAAAATAACATTCTGTTTAAAAAAAAAACTGCGTATGATTTACATAAATCATAAACAAGACCTTTGTCTCAAAATATATTCAATAAATGATTCTTATTTGCTACTTAAATCTCCAATACTTAAATCTCCAATAGAAAAGAGATCAAATTAGCCCAGAATCAACTTTTTGGAAGAATAATTTGAACAACATAAATGTAATTAGTACTAAAGCCTAACAATTGTATTCATTCTCTATATTAAGATGATACTCAACCCCCTTATAGTGCCCCTTTTTTGCTTTGGGCCACTGTCCCTCAAAATGTCTGTGCACGGCCCTGCTAACAAAGGTCCAAAGTTCTCCCACAACCTTCACTGATTTCTGATTATGTGGTCCTAGTTGGATGTGGAGATCTTGTTATTCGGCTGAAGTGTGTGGTGACCTGGAAATTGAAGTATACGGGTTTAAGTTCATTGTACCCACCTTTGTGGCAGAAGAATTAGTTAATTATTGGCAGTGAATTCTTCCGATGCATCCAAGATCGTCCCTCCGGCCGAGATGAAGTCGGGCTTCTACAGCCCTTACTTCATTGTACCCAAGAAAGGCGGTGGGTTATGACCAATCCTGGACCTATGCATCTTGAACCAAACCCTACACAGGCTTCCCTTCAAGACGTTGACAGCCGAACGCATCAAATCATTCGTGTCAAATCGCTCTTGTGTAATCGATGCCCCATCCTAAATAAATCCGTCTCTTCCATGATACCATGAAATTTTGAATATTCCAATCTAATATGATTTCCAACCTGTAAGGTTGCCAGAATAATAATCTTACACGGTGTGTTAATAGGCCAGAGGAGAACTGGCACCCCGACTGAGTCTGGTTTCTCCCAAGGTTTATTTTTCTCCATCATGCCCTGATGGAGTTTTGGTTCCTTGCCACTGTCGCCTTTGGCTTGGCTTGCTCAGTTGGGGACACTAAAATTATGATCTAAGTTATTCAACTTATTATACAAATAAAATGTATGAATTAGGTCTAATTTAATTCTATAAACTATAATACTGATCTGCCAACATTGTCGCTATATGATAAATTAAAATAAGCTGATAACATCACTGTTTTCTCCAGTACGACTGTACAGCCAAATCTAATTTTGTCGCAATATTATCCTGTGTGACACTGTGAAGCTGCTTTGACACAATCGTGATTGTAAAAGCGCTATATAAATAAAGTTGATTGATTGATTGAACGCATTTTCGAATGTGTTCGTCCACGCGATTGGTTTGCAGCGATCGACCGCGCAGCTTACAAGCAAGTGCGTGCAGTCTCTGCTGGCCTGCCAGATCGAACGCAGGAACGTGGTCCCACTGAAATTATTTCATAGGCTCCTGGGGCATATGGCATCCACAGACGCAGTAACGCCACTCGGGTTGCTTCATATGAGACCGTTTCAGCACTGGTTTTGCGACCGAGTCCCGAGGTGGGCATGGCAATGCGACACATCCCAGGTCCAAGTGACCTCGGCCTGCCACCAATTCTTCACCCCGTGGAGGAACCTCCAGTTTCTACGGGTGGTAATTTGCTTAGAACGAGTTTCCAGGCATGTTGTGGTATCCACGGATCCCTCTGCCTGGGGCTGGGGTGCCAGGTGCAATGGTCATGCCGCCGCTGGGGCCTGGAAAGAGCCCCAGCATGTGTGGCATATCAATTGCCTCGAGTTGCTGGCCGTACATCTTGCCCTGCTCCGCTTCTGAGCCCTGCTCAAGGACAGGCATGTACTGGTCCGGTCAGACAACATGGTGACAGTAGCGTACATCAACCGCCTAGGTAGTCTACACTCCCGTGGTTTGTCGCAACTCGACCGCCACCTCTTGTTATGGAGTCAGAAGCATCTGAGGTCGCTTCATGCAATTTATGTCCCCGGGGAGCTGAACCGTGCGGCAGACGAGCTGTCGCTGTTTCAGCCTCGGCAGGGGGAATGGCGGCTCCATCCCCAAGTGGTTCAGCTGATATGGGACCAGTTTGGCGACGCACAGATAGATCTGTTTGCCTCCCACGACTCCTCCCATTGCCGCTGGTACTATTCTCTGACCGAGGGGACCCTTAGCACGGATGCACTAGCGCACAGCTGGCCACAGTGCCTACACAAATATGCATTCCCTCTAGTAAGCCTTTTCGCACAGCTCCTGTGCAAGATCAGGGAGGACAAGGAGCAGGTACTCATGGTCACCCCGTACTGGCCTGGCTGGACCTGGTTCTCCGAACTCCTACTCTTTGCGACAGCACCTCCCTGGCCTATTCCTCTGAGGAAAGACCTTTCTCAGAGAGGGGGCATAGTATGGCACCCGCGTCCCGACCTGTGGAACCTCTATGTGTGGCTCCTGGACGGGACGCAACAGGTTTGAGTAGCCTACCACCACCGGTGGTCGCTACCATCACTTCAGCGAGAGCCTCGTCTACGAGACAGGCCTACGCTTTGAAGTGGAACCGCTTCGTCACCTGGTGTGCTTCTCAAGGAGAAGATCCCACCAAATGCCTGATTGGGTCCATGCTCTCCTTCCTCCAGGGTGGGTTGGAGAGAAGGCTGTCTCCTTCCATCCTCAAGTCTATGTGGCGGCAATAGCTGCTCACCATGACCTGCTGTACTCTAAAACAGTGGGACAGCATGACCTGATCAACAGGTACCCACAGGTACCCTCTTGGGACCTCGCAGTTGTCCAAACTGCCCTGCAGATGGCTCACTTCGAGCCTCTGCAGACGGTGGAGTTTAAGTTCCTATCTATGAAGACAGCATTCCTCGTTGCTCTGGCTTCGATCAAGAGGGTAGGGAACCTGCAGGCATTTTCAGTTGACAAAGCGTGCCTGGAATTCGGGCCGGCTAACTCTCACATTATCCTGAGACACCGGCCTGAATATGTGCCCAAGGTTCCTACCACTCCCTTCAGGGACCAATTGGTGAGCCTACAAGCGCTGCCCTTGGAGGAGGCAGACCCAGCCTTGGCACTGCTCTGTCCAGTACGTGCCCTTTGCGCTTACGTAGACAGGACATGGTGCTTCAGGACCTCAGACCAGCTATTTGTCTGTTATGGAGGGAAGCAGAAAGGGAAGGCTCTCTCCAAACAGAGGCTGTCTCACTGGATAGTGGATGCCGTTGTCCTGGCTTACCAGGTTCAGGAAAAGTCTCTGTTCCCTTCCTTCAGGGAACGAGGGTTACATACATTACAGAGACGTTTCTTGCGCTTCTTGAGTTGCTCTGGTTCACAATAGCATGCTAAGCTCAGCACGAGTATGGTTTGGGGGACATTGATATTGATGGTTGTGCATCTGTTCCGCTTACTCTATCGCCGTATTCCTCCTGCCCACTACCAAAGGTTGAGAGAGGTTCTTTCTGAAATGGAAGAAAAAGGCATCATTAGCAACTCTATCAGCGAGTAAGCATCTCCTTTTGTGATGGTCTGTAAGCAAGATGGATCTTTGAAAGTGTGTATAGACTTTTGCTGGATTAATGCTAGCCAAGACTGTTAAGAATGCCCACCCATATCCCCATCAGGCAGACCATAGATATCCATAATAAAGGCTAGATGTCTCGTTGACGCTGATGTGCGCGCTGTTGGCCATTGGAGGTGGCCGTCCGCAACTGGCGCCCATCTTGTCACAGGCAGCTTGCTCAACAGTGTGTTTTAATGGTGCATGTACTTTTAAATAACCATAACTTGCTCAATTTTCAACCGATTTTCAAACAGTTCCGTTTGTTATAAATGTCAGAGATGTAGTTATGACACTATATACCTATGAATAATTATAACCATGGACTTAAATATGAAAATAACATTGAACAGAACAGAACATTGCAATGAATATACATACACACAAGGTATTTATGTTAAATCAATATATAGGCTACTAAAACTGTGTACCGAATGGCAACATGAGAAATTATATATATTTATACACATAATCAGCTCTGAATTTTTTTTCCCAGAGCTAGCTATATATATATATATATATATATATATATATATATATATATATATATATATATATATATATATATATATATATATATATATATATATATATATACGCTTTTATAATAAGAATATCACTATTAAAATACAAATTTTTTTATTTAAAAGCAAAAAACAAAAAAAACATGCAAACTAAGTTTATTTTAACTAGACAAAAGATTGGTCGTCATAAAATCGTTATTGGTGTCAATAAAACCTATATAATTGAACAGCTCGATTGTGGTCTCTAGCCCCCTTGCTAACGTGCATGTAAGTTAGCCTTGATTCACAAGTTGCACGATTAAGTCCTTTATCGAAACGAAAAGCTGCAATTTCAACGTGTTAAAGCATCCAGATTTGTAGCCATGTTAATAACGTTTGTAAGAAACCAAACCATTTGTAAATCCGTCAAGATTTCAGCGAGATAAGAGTATTTATGTTCGTACAGATCACTCATCTTACATCAGGTTCCACAGAGCACAACAGAAAGCTTGCCTGTGACAAGATGGCCGCCGGTGATGACGATGGCGACTCCGCCATAAGATATCTAGCCTATATTATGGATATCTATGAGGCAGACTGCCATGCTTCTCAATTGGAAACATCTTTTCAGCTCTATAGATTTGACATTGGCATTTTACAACTATCCACTCCATGTGTCTGATCGACATTACACAGCGTGGTTATGTCTTCCCCAGGGCCTGAGCAACAGTTCAGAATCCTATATGTTTTTGATGTATATTTGGAGATCTTAACTTTTGATATCTTGATGATTTGCTGTTTTTGAACAGGTCTTGAAACTCTGAAGTGTGTTTTCCCTGGGCCATGAGATGAGCCGTTCTGGAGTTTCTGTAGATGAGGATAAGGAGGCAGTCATTGCTGCATTTCTGAAGTAAGATTAAATAAGTTAATTCCTGGGCATGGTTATTTACTACCAGAGCTTCATTCCTAGTTGTTCACAAATTGCAAAGCCATTGTTACATTTGACAGCTGGTCAGAAACGATTGATGAAAAGCACAAGTAGTCATAATAGAGCTGGCACTTTTCCAGGAGTTGTCTCCCCAAGACTGGACTATGGCTTGTGATGCCACCTTTAAGGAGTTGAAGAAAGCCCTTGTTGAGAGTGTGTTGTTGGCCCACCCTGACTTTGAGCACCCCTTTATTCTCTGCACTGATGGCCTAGGTGCAGAGCTTTCTCAAGTTCCCAGTGGTGAGGTTAAAGCATGTCCAATAGCATTCACCAGCAAGTCTATAAATCACAGCCAAGTCAATTACCCTGCACACAGACTAGAGTTCTTAGCCCTAAAATTGTCTGTATATGACATGCTTAGTCACTGGTTTAAAGGCCACCAGTTCCCTGTATGGACTGATAATTGACTAAATGAATTCACTCACTGCTGGTTTTCAAAATGTGCCCCATACAACTTTAAGATCAAATATGTCAGGGCAAATTAAATGTTGTGGTGGATGTGTCCAGTCATGACCCATTTGACAAGCAATTGTGTCACCAGCTTCTGTCTGAACCTTACACTAAACTGCATGTACACAGTGTAGAAGATGAATGTGTGCAAGTGACGCTCCATCTAAGTTCAGCAGCTAATGTCTACAACTGTCATGCAAGTCAGAGCCCTACGATGGATTTTTCAATGACTGCTGAGGATGTGTTTTCTATTTTGTCTCCATGTGAGGATTGGGATTCAGGAGCTGTGTCCAGAGGGACATCCCTAGTCAATCATTTGAATTCACTGGCTTCTGACTGCCAAGATGTTGTCCATTTCATTTCGCTGTCTGAATTGCAAAGTAAGCAGCAAAACCATGAAATTATTCCAAGGGTGGCCTTTATGTCAGCAGAAAGCACAGACTTCCAGGCATGAGCATGGAAATAAGGATTTGCATGTTTTGAAGCAGAGGGACAAACTCTATTTGCTTAATGGTATCTTGCACAGAGGTGTCAAAAATCCACTTACTAAGCATAAGAAGTTTTAGTTTATCCTGCCTGTTTCCTTAAAACAGCAATCACTTTCTGGTGTTCATTATTTGGCTGGTCATCAAGGGCAGCTTCATACCCTGGGCTTAGCCCACCAGAGGTTCTATTGGCATGGAACAGAACATTGTGTCCTGAATACAATTTCAGAGCCAGCAGCAAGAACACCCATGGAGAGCATTAGGTCCACTAGGATGAAACTGTGATGGCTTCTTCTGTATTTATGGCTTTCCCCAGCCAATTTTGAGAGCAAAATGATTGCAGAGCTCCTTGATCTTGTTTGTGTTAAAAGTCACAGACTTCCCTATACCATTCCATGGGTAATGGTGGAAATAAAAGGTTCACCAGAATGTTAGGTAACTTGCTATGGCCACAGTACAAACCATGAAACGTGTGCCTGTGTGTATGTTTGGGTAGATTAGCTATGCGTTTGTGTTTTAGTTAAAAAAACTTTGTGCACAAATTGTCACTTTAACAAATCGATCATAGCTTCGAGCTAAGAAAGAGTTATTTTTCTGTGGCTACAGAAAATATCCTTTCTGAAGAAAGTTGATAGATATTCAGTACTGAATGTTCGCTGGATAACAGGATATTTTATTGTAATATTAATTCAGTTACATTAAGTTACAAAGTTAATTTGGTTAACTGATTAAAATATTAATAATTCATTGTAATGAGTTTTTATTAATTATTTCCCTTTTGAGCTAATTTGTTACACTATTGACCTTAAATCTATTTAGTTCACCCAAGTGGGCCCCAGATAAGATGCCCGTTTTGAGCCCATGCCCACTCTGTACCCCTGTAGCCCATGTTTAATCCATCTGGGCCCCACATACACATGTTGGCTAGGGAAACAATACAATTTTTCTCTTCACAAGTAGTAGTGAAATTGCCATCTCAAATCCTCTTTACGAACTTAGATATTATGTGTCATGTTACTGTGCCCAATTGACCTGATCTGTTAATTTATAACTCCCCATTAGAGTGCAATTACAGGTTACAGCAGCAAAAATACTCAAAGCATTTTAGAGCTCTAGAACACAGAAGTGGAACTAACCCAAACACGAAAGACTACTCATCGTAGACAAGTCTGGGCGTTAGTCTACACTAAAGTCTACAAAGGAACTTCACACAAATACTGCTAGAACACTAAAGTTAGGATCGTGGATCAAATAAACAAAAGTACCTCAAAATTTAGCTCACCTAACTAAATTATACCCCTTTCACTCCCATCTAAACAAAGTGAGCATGGTTGCTGAGCCCAAACACACGAGATAGACCCGGAAACCTGCCTAACATTGCTAATTCCTATCTATCTTCTGAGGTGTACCGGGCACGAGACGACTTTAAAAGCAAGAGCTCAGCAACTGTGAACCACATAATCGTTGTCACCGTTCTGAATGCTTACCTACGACAGAGAACAAGTCTCCACCCAGAATAACCTCGAAAACAAGAAAGGAAATATATCAAAAGAGTGAACCGATGGTAGGATTCAATATTTAACCCAGCTGGAACTCTCACCCTTCCTAACCGGGAAAACTCATGCATATATTCAAAAGTACTCAAACAACCATACTCACCAAACGATCTCAACCAAAGGGAATAAACCAACAGTCCTACAGTCGCAAAGTATCAAAAAAACAAAAACAAATACTTTTACCAACCAAACTGGACGAGCCCACATTATGTTACAACCCTGGCTCTAGGGATGCAACATAAAGGACACAAAGACAGAAATCTGCCAATCAAAAGCAAATGTATTAAATATAAAAAGAAAAGGGGACTGTAGAGACAACAGTGCCACTGCTACTGCAATGCTGGCTGCAAGACGAGAGAGAAAGAGCGAGAGCATGTCCTAGATCTCTTAAAAGACTCCCTTCAGGTGCCACCAATTAAGTGGTTGATTGCAGGTGAGCTACCAGGGAAATCGCAATGACACAGAGTTTAGACACTCCCACATAACACTTGGAATATCAATTATATTCACCTGGAGATAAAAAATGGGGTTGTCACAGACACGGTAGGCTCTCACGTCACCGAATCACAGCGCACACTCTCACCCGAGTATTGATCACGCACACCTGCAGCCCATCATCACCGCAATCACCAGCAGCACAAAAGACACACACACACCCAGTCACTGTCCGGTCTCGTTTGTGAAAGGTACTTACCCTTCTGCTTACTTCAAGGACTCCCTCGATGAAACTTACCTGTCTCCTGAGAAAGCTTCCTAGTCTTCAGCGTCTTCCTGTGTCCAGAATGTGTGTGTTCCGTGTCTCCACCGCCACCAGCCAGTTCTCCATGATCGTCACCTGCAAGTATACACACAATGTCAACCCGGAAAACCTCAACGCACTTCAACCACTTCACCTGCCCTTCAGTTCACTCTGCTGGTTCTCATTCAATAAACCTGTTTCACTAACCTCCTGTCTCCGTAGCTTCTGTACCGTAAAAGGGGTATAGATTAATTTATATATTCACTTTGAATTAACAACTGTATAAATGAATTTGTAGCAGGTGTGGCTCAAATACATATTTTTTTCTAAAAGTGGAGAGAGTGTGTGTCTGAGATGCATCCCGTTAGAAGCATTTTTTGCAACATCATATATGAGTAGGTGTTTTTGCAACAAGTTTTGAAGTGCATAAAGATAACGTATGTGTTATGTTTTTGCAAATGGAATTTCGAATGCTAGTGCAAGTAGGAACTAGTCAAACTTACTTTGACCTTATGTGGTCTATAATAGGAGGATCTTTAATCCTGTGTTTCAATAAAAGTGTGAAGCATATCCGTGTCCGGGGCCGTACCCGTGGTGAAGACTACATGTCTTTATGTTGTAATTTTTATGCAGAAACTTTAAGTAAACCAAACCCTTGACTCCATTGTGAAAAAAAGAAGAAAAAAAACTCCATTGTGCTTCATAGAGGTCTGGACATTTGGAGCTTGGTACGGGATATCGCAGATATTTCTAACCAGTGAACAGCGCTTGTTGACTTGAAGGTAAGAGCGGATCTTATTTGTGCTGGTTTGAGAGATGTGTGCTGGATCATTAGTCATATATGGAAAAAACATAACAGTATGTTGTATTTTATTTAAAAAAATGTTTTGTTCAACACTTGGGTGTACTGTGCATGAATAAATGGACCCACACTAACAAATAAATATCAATATCAAATCAAACACATTAGACAGAAAATATTTTCACTGGTCAGTTTATACACCGGAGGAGCCAGAGGCATTGGTGTGAATCCATCCATGCTGTGTTTACATCCTTTTTTTATGCAAACTTTGAATTGCCAACTCTCAAACATTTGCATCAACGTTTATGCACTTGACTCAGTAGCAACTTTAGCTTTGTTTCACCTGAAACAGGCCTTGCAACAGAAAGGGCTTCCACTCACGCTCTTTTTATGTTGTTCTAGTTGTTGTTTCCAAATGGAAGTCATTTAAGAATTAGCGCGACTCTGTCACAGCTTGCTGTATGGAAACAAAATATCTGGTTAACATGCACTGTAAAAAAAAATCCAGACCTCTCCAACTAAATTTTTCAATCGGCCTAATTGAATTTCTGTGAATTAAATGTTTTACTTTGTGGCAACAGTTTACTAACATTGTCTGAAATAATATGTTGAGTCAATTGAAAATGTTAGTTTACCAAACTGTGTTGATGGCCCAATGTAATGTTTTAGATTGTAGTAACATTTTATTAAGCAGTTCGCTCCATCCTAAAATATATATTTTTAAGTATAAAAACAAATAGATTAAGCAAAATACAAAACACAGACCACAGATTTGACATTTTATCACATCACTTTATTAACAAATCAATTCCAGCACAGGATATTTGGTGAAAATGCCTTATTTTAAGTAAGGAACAATACTGAATGCATTGAAGTAGTCTTCTGCATGACAGGATGTCTTGACGTGATGAACGGTAACACTTTATTTTAAGGTTCAGTTATTAACTATTAACTAGTTGCTTATTAGGATGGATATTACTAGGATATTGGCTGTTTATTAGCACTTATAAAGCTCATATTAATGCCTTATTCTGCATGACCTTATTCTACATCCCTTAATCCGACCCAATACCTAAACTTAAATGCTACAAAATCTACCTTACTAACGATTAATAAGCAGTAAATGAGTAGTTTATTGAGGCAAAAGTCGTAGTTAATAGTGAATATGTGTTCCCCATACTAAAGTGTTACCGAAGTTACTTAATTATATCAATCAATCAATCAATTAATCAATCAATCAACTTCATTTATATAGTTCTTTTTCAATGACGATTGTTTCAAAGCAGCTTCACAGTGTTATACAGGACAATATTGCAACAAAATTTGATTCGGCTGTACAGTCATGGTAACACTTTATTTGATGGGGTGTGCATAAGACTGATATGACACATTCATATTCATGACATGACAGTTTTTATGTTTGTAGTGTCATTCGCTCAATAATGTCATTTTTAATGCAAAGATGACATTATGTAAGATATCTTTGTCATGACAACTTGACATTACCAAGACAACATTACCTGTCATAAACATGATATAGCAGATTATTAAATTTAAGAAACTACTCAGCTTTATAGGGTTAACATTAACCTGTCATGTGGTTGCTTTTGATGTTGATTGAGGCCATTATAATGTCATACATTTTTTCAGTGGCTTAAAGTTTAATTTGTCATTAAAATATAATTAAGTGTTAATACTCTCTCATATTATTATTTTATAACAGCAGATCATAATGTTTTTGTTGTTGTTGTTGTTTGTTTGTTTTTTAAGTTTCCTCCACAAGCTTCAACAGAAGGTTAGATAATAGACAATTTCAAATGCTTTAAAAAATTTACAGGAGTTCGAGAAATAAAATCAATCATTTGATTTTTAAGACCTGTTCGCTCGCAGAAACCTGACTGACTCTTACAAACACACGGCATGAATTTATACACTGGTGACCAGCACCAATTAATGCAACAACAAAAAAAACATACACAAATAATGGCCATTACAAAAATAAGCATATATATCAACATCATATACACACATAAACAAACACCAAAAGAAGACACTTTGTAAAATTACTTCACTTTATAAATTGTCTTCTGATGTATACAAATAAGAGGAATAGTCTTCGGAGCCCAACCCCGGGCTGAACAAGGAATGGTTGCGGCTAGAACCATGTTCCTGGGCCGGAACAGTATATATACGTCCAACGTTTCTGTCTGAAACCATTTGAATGGTGCAACAACTCACAGGACTCAGCCATAACAAACAGACAAAGAAATGGTAAGAATAAACTCAAACTATTCATTAAAGAGTGAGCGCATTTAACACTAAACAAAATTTTAAACAAAGTTTATTAACCCAAATGAATGTTGTGAGTTTTTTTCTTACTGCAAACAAAATGTACATTAAATACCTAAACAAACTAACCTGACGGAGGCTCGACCAACATCTGTCACAGCGTACACCAAACCAATGGTGCCACCATAGACATCATCATATAGGTGTATATGATGTCTGTGGGTGCCACTCTATCATTTTGAGCTGAGTTTTTAATGACTCAGTACAAGTCAAGAAAAATATTAATGACACTGTTATAAAATAATTTGACAGATTATTGACCCTTAATGACATGTTAATGACAAGTTCAACTTGTACCACTGTAGTTTAGGTCAAGCAAAATATTCATGACACTGTTATGAAATAATATGAGAGAGTACTGACACTTAATGACATGTTAATGACAAATTCAATTTATTTAAAAAAATCATGACAATATAATGGCTTCATAACAGCCAACGTCAAAACCAACCACATGACAGTTTTATGTAATGTAACCCATAAAGCTAAGTAGTTTCTTAAGTTTGATAATGAATCTGATATGTCATGTTTATAACAGGTTATGTTGTCTTGGTAATGTCAAGTTGTCATGACAAAGACAATGCCAGGTTATGATGTATTAGTTTATGTCAAGTTGTTATATCAAAGACATCTCAAATAATGTCATCTTTGCATTAAAAATGACGTAACTTGAGTGAATGACACTTAATGACAGTCGTCACAAACATGCATAACTCCTTCATATTCATGACACGTGTCATGTTATGGTTATGAAGGTGTCATGTCAGTCTTATGCACAAGAAAAAATGGCTTGAGGAAAGATAAAATAATGCAGTAATAAAATAATCATGCTTTACATACACAACGCTCTTCCCAACTGGACTATTTGCCTTTTTTCCGGCTAACTGAGTTCCCACAGAATTTCAGCATGAGATACAGCTAGCCGTCTAAAATACTATTTAGGTGAATTTAAACAATGGCGAAGTGGCTAAACGCATCTCGTTGTCATGTAAGGGACCTGTTCATGTTGGACAGACACTTTAATGGCATTTTTTGTCTGTTAAGAAGCACAAAGACACCCTTTACGTTTATGCTACATAGCTGCCGTTTTAGCTGAGTGGGGGCTCTGGGCATTAACTGTAACAGCTCCGTGTTGCAAGCACCAATCCAATCCAGTTCATATATATATATATATATATATATATATATATATATATATATATATATATATATATATATATATATATATATATACAGTCTTGTTCAAAATAATAGCAGTACAATGTGACTAACCAGAATAATCAAGGTTTTTAGTATATTTTTTATTGCTACGTGGCAAACAAGTTACCAGTAGGTTCAGTAGATTCTCAGAAAACAAATGAGACCCAGCATTCATGATATGCACGCTCTTAAGGCTGTGCAATTGGGCAATTAGTTGAAAGGGGTGTGTTCAAAAAAATAGCAGTGTCTACCTTTGACTGTACAAACATTTTTTTTTCTGGGATTTAGCAATCCTGTGAATCACTAAACTAATATTTAGTTGTATGACCACAGTTTTTTCAAACTGCTTGACATCTGTGTGGCATGGAGTCAACCAACTTGTGGCACCTCTCAGCTGTTATTCCACTCCATGATTCTTTAACAACATTCCACAATTCATTCACATTTCTTGGTTTTGCTTCAGAAACAGCATTTTTGATATCACCCCACAAGTTCTCAATTGGATTAAGGTCTGGAGATTGGGCTGGCCACTCCATAACATTAATTTTGTTGGTTTGGAACCAAGACTTTGCCCGTTTACTAGTGTGTTTTGGGTCATTGTCTTGTTGAAACAACCGTTTCAAGGGCATGTCCTCTTCAGCATAGGGCAACATGACCTCTTCAAGTATTTTAACATATGCAAACTGATCCATGATCCCTGGTATGCGATAAATAGGCCCAACACCATAGTAGGAGAAACATGCCCATATCATGATGCTTGCACCTCCATGCTTCACTGTCTTCACTGTGTACTGTGGCTTGAATTCAGAGTTTAGGGGTCGTCTCACAAACTGCCTGTGGCCCTTGGACCCAAAAAGAACAATTTTACTCTCATCAGTCCACAAAATGTTCCTCCATTTCTCTTTAGGCCAGTTGATGTGTTCTTTGGCAAATTGTAACCTCTTCTGCACATGCCTTTTTTTTAACAGAGGGACTTTGCGGGGGATTCTTGAAAATAGATTAGCTTCACACAGACGTCTTCTAACTGTCACAGTACTTACAGGTAACTCCAGACTGTCTTTGATCATCCTGGAGGTGATCATTGGCTGAGCCTTTGCCATTCTGGTTATTCTTCTATCCATTTTGATGGTTGTCTTCCGTTTTCTTCACGTCTCTCTGGTTTTGCTCTCCATTTTAAGGCATTGGAGATCATTTTAGCTGAACAGCCTATCATTTTTTGCACCTCTTTATAGGTTTTCCCCTCTCTAATCAACTTTTTAATCAAAGTACGCTGTTCTTCTGAACAATGTCTTGAACGACCCATTTTCCTCAGCTTTCAAATGCATGTTCAACAAGTGTTGGCTTCATCCTTAAATAGGGGCCACCTGATTCACACCTGTTTCTTCACAAAATTGATGACCTCAGTGATTGAATGCCACACTGCTATTTTTTTGAACACACCCCTTTCAACTAATTGCCCAATTGCACAGCCTTAAGAGCGTGCATATCATGAATGCTGGGTCTCATTTGTTTTCTGAGAATCTACTGAACCTACTGGTAACTTGTTTGCCACGTAGCAATAAAAAATATACTAAAAACCTTGATTATTCTGGTTAGTCACATTGCACTGCTATTATTTTGAACAAGACTGTGTGTATATATATATATATATATATATATATATATATATATATATATATATATATATATATATATATATATATAGACTGTACACACAAAGGTTTAACGATCAAGATTAACTTAAAAATTCCCCAGAGTTGTCCTTTAAGTTTTGTTTTTTAGAAAGCCTTTCTTTAAAGTGAATTTTATTTTGTATAAATTGTATCTTAATTTTAAATCAATGTTTCATTAGTCAATTGCCTGGAGTTACTAAATAAGAAGCAAATATAGCAGACAATAGCCTATAATCATGACATTGCATGGCGCGTCGCATAAATTAACCAAAACTAGAAATCATATTTAAGTATTGTGTGTATCGGATAGTTTACAAAAATCAAAAGATTCAGAAAATCTTAGCCATTAAAATGACTGGGGAATAAAGTGTCCCAATCAACCTGAATTTACCCTATATTCTTTCAAATCAAAATGGCATTGCATTATGTTCTCTTAAATCCCAACTGTTTTACTTATTACATTCATCATGACCAATTATTCAGTTATTTATATTTACTGAATACTGAATTGTGTTCAATATCCCAATATTGATGTTTTTTTAGCATGAGACTTCTTTCAAAAACGTTAAATATAGCAATGTCAAATCTTTTGATAATTTAAAATATAAAAGCCCTTAGTATTGTGCCTTTGGCTCTCACTTTATATAGATAAATATAGTCTAAATAAACTACAACAAAATATATTTCTTTTGTCCTGTTGCTAAGCTCCCAGTCACATACCTGAGGCTCATTCATTTCGCAGGTGTGAGTCCCAGCATTATTCATGATCATTCACGTCTCTTCACATATGGCCTTTGTGAAGAAAACATGTCTTACAAAATGTAAATCAATATATATTTTTATGTGAAAGAGCAGGCACAATGTACATATATACATTAGTCTTGTACAGGGGCGTAGCACCAAATTTTGGGCCCTGGGTACAAACCATCTTGCTGGGCCCCCGTACCATGTATGTGTATGTATAGAAAACTGACTTCCCTGCCTTGGGCCCTGGTTACTCAGTACCCTTTATCCCCCCAGTCCCACGCCCCTGGTCTTGTATACACATAGACACATAGACGCATGCATTTTCTGTAAAGCTGCTTTGAAATGAAATACGTATTGTGAAAAGTGCTATACAAATACATTTGATTTGAATTGAATGTTATCCAACATTTACACTACAGGAAAACTAATGTTGACGATTTCACCATTTTGACTCTTAATTTCATAATATACATATGCACATTACCTGAAAGGGGGAATAATTCTTGAGTTTAAAAAAAGTCAAATCACAGAGAAGAACCTGATGAAGGCAAACTCAAACTATGTTTTCTTCATCCTTACCTGAACTTCACATTTCTGCATTGCTCCGCCATATAATTAAATAAAAAAGAAAACCACGTCGCTTGCTGGAAAACTTCAGTGCACAACTTACAGTTTAAGAGCTTTGAGAGCTCAGTTTGAAATGTGATCAGTGACGGTTACTCCTGATCAATCGGCCACTGATCGGTCATCTATGAGTTGATAACTTGCCCCCCTCAAAACCCAGCCGACTCAGACTTGTTTATAACAGACATTAATGTTATCTCTCTTAAAATATAAGTGAGTGTAAATATCAGTGTATTATTATATATTTCTAAAGACCTGAAGTATGTCAGGTAAAACAAGAGCTTATTGATGCTGTTCAGTCAGTCTGCTATTTTATTTCAACCATTTCTCCTGATCGGAGTCTTCTGTAAATATTTTGTTTATATGTAGAGTCATCAACTAAGTATAATGGTGCAACGCAAAAATATTTAGTGGGGCGTAAATTGTAAATTAGTGCCCATTTACATCAAAACTATGCTATGTTATAACTAGCAAACAATTGTACAAGATGTTTTATAGTTCTCAAAGATGTGCATAAACAGTAGCAGGTAAGTGCTTTAACAGTCTTTACATTGCAAACATTGCAAAATGTCAGGCAATCTATTTAGAATCAGATACCTCTTTAAGTTGCTGGCCCCAGATAATTGTTATTTACATTCACTGCACGTTAAAACATCACAGTCTTATTTTATCAGGACAAACTGCACATCATTGGCTTAACAGACACTGTTGAGTGTGTGTTTTTATTCTTTTCAAAATATCATAAGTTACAGACTTATCATTTTTCACTCCTGACACTGCAACTTAGTTTTATCATAAATAGTGTTCAAATATCTAATCTGCAGTCTTTAATCTTTCCTCTTAGTCCAAAGGTGGGCATATTTGGAGAAATATTTAGTTATTCTCACGTTATGTGTAATTATATGTGATTTGCTGTATTTTTATATCAATAAAGGATGTTTACATTGTAAATGCTAAGCAGGTGTAGCGATTATCTGCATATAAAAGGCTACACCTAGTGTATATCATGCCAGGAACTATTCTCTTACAGTAACTCATTTGTTTAAAAGAGTTCACATAAAGTCCCAAGAATATGCTTTCTTTGTTTTCTAGAAAGCTATAAGACCGCAGGTGGAATAATGTATAGTGGGATCAAAGTGGAGTAGATGGACAAGTCATAATGCCAGAATGAAGGATAATAATGGCAGAATACAAACAACAGAATAAAATAATATGATTAAATATATAAGGATAATGAAGATTAGTTATCATACACAGCAGAAGTGTAAAAACGTGTGTTGAGTGAGAACAATAGAAATGTGATTGGGGCACCAGAAATGGACAAAAGGGTGCAAGTAGTTGTTTATAGGGCAATACAATTTTATTAGCTGCCTCTAAACACTCACAGGAGATGGTCTTAGGAAATTGCTTCATAAAATTAATAGTTTTAGAGATAATGTCCTCAGATTTGAAAATGAAGCATTTCTAAGTGTTTCTAAGTTGCTACACTACAGCCACATCAAATTGTATACATATAAAATATATATTGTTATTTTTTTTATTTTTTTTATGCAAGTCTTGAATACACTCCCAAGTGTTGGATTTCTAAATATATGTTGGTTATGTGTCTATTCAGAGTGACTTATGAATAGCAACCTTTGTATGGGCATGTTATTTATGTCCCACTTGCCAAAATGTGGGTTGTTGGGGAAGGGGTTAATGAATATGAATTTAGTGAATTGAAGACTGTTGATTTCCAGAGTATTATTTTTCTTTACCACAATGACCTGCAAATAAAACATATTTGCTTATTACATCTCATAACATTTGTATAATCATTCATACTTGTGCAGCTTATTTTACTAGTTATTATAAGACTCACGTTTATCAGTGTTCTCCTTCTGGATCACCTGTTGAGGGGTTTGGGACCATCGCAGTGTCATTTCCGTGAATCCTTTTTCAGCAAGAGCAGATCCCAACTGAAAATAACATTCATACTAAACTGATTAGATCAGTGGCCAGTTGTATAAACCACTTGGACTAGTTTAAAAGACAACTCCGGTGAGAAATGAACCTAGGTGTAATTACAGATGGTTAGCGAGTAGATCGTTCTCTTGGATGCGTTTTCATGAAAATCGAATGTAAAGAGTTTTATCTCTAAACACAGATTAGCTTATAGCGCTTGTCTAAGGGGCACAGGGTAAGTGAAATTAAACCGCTAGTTAATACACACTAACAAGGTTCAAAATAGCCTCACACTAACACTGCAGCATAATGAGGGTCCCTACATGCAAACCGAAGCATTGAGAACTTTGTAAGAGTACAAACAGTTTAATAAGAAGATACTTTATAAAGACAGCGCATTGCGCGTTTACAGACAGCAGCCATCTTGGAAAATAGTCTCGACGAGTCGAGCCACGAACGCTGTGCTAAAAGATGAACTGTGACTTTAACTTGGAATCTCATATGGTCCGTTGTTTCCAGAAGAAAGCACTAAACGTGACAGAGAAAATAAATAAATACAAATAAAAATGTCCATGTAATTAGATTTCACAAACTTAATTCCTATCGACCAGCTCACTTAGCACAGCGTTCGTGGCTTGACTCGTTGAGACTGTTTTCCAAGATGGCTGCCGTCTGTAAACGTGTAATGTACTGTCTTTATAAAGTATCTTCTTATTAAACTGTTTGTACTCTTACAAAGTTCTCAATCCTTCGGTTTGCATGTAGGGACCCTCATTATGCTGCCGTGTTAGTGTGAGGCTATTTTGAGCCTTGTTAGTGGTATTAACTAGAGATTTCACTAAATTTCGCTAAAATACAATCATTAAGGTTGAATATGTTTTTTCTCTCACCTGTTTCAGAACATTTTCTCTTATTGAAGGGTCAGTCAAATCAACTCTGGAGTTAAACTGCATTTTGACAAATGACCTTTTTAAAGCAGGACCTAAACAAAGATAAATTCATATATGAATTAGTTGACTTTATGCTCATTAAAACTCCTCACTGTATGATATATTATATGATACTTTGTCAGACTTAGTGTAAAATCGATCAATGATTCGGATTACCAATGTCATGTGATTTCAGCAGTTTGGCAGTTTGACACGCGATCCAAACGGCTGAAATCACGTGACAGTGGCGATCCGAAACATTGATTGGTTCACTGATTCATAAACCGTTTGAATCTTTATTTGAGGAACACAAAAGAGAAGCCAATGCTGAATAAAGTCGTAGTTTTTGTTATTTTTGGACCCAAATGTATTTTGGATGCTTCAAGAGACTCTAATTAACCCACTGATGTCTCATATGGACTACTGTGATGATGTTTTTATTCCCTTTCTGGACATGGACAGTATAGTGTGCATTGATTGTATACGCTCTCGGACTAAATATCAAATATCTTAAACTGTGTGTGAAGATGAACGGAGGTCTTACGGGTGTGGAACGGCATTAGGGTGAGTCATTACCCATTACAATGACATAAATTTCATTTTTGGGTGAACTAACCCCTTAACAAATTGTTGTAATAAGCTAAAGTATAAAACTTCTCAGAAGGGTGACCTACAATCCTTGAACACATTTTTATTTAATTAATCAAATTTGTTTGTAACATAAGACAGACAGACTCTTATACCATTTGAAATGTAAATATTGCTGTATACTCATAATCACCGACATAACCTGAGTCTGGTTTCTCCCAAGGTTTTTTTCTCCATTCTGGCACTGAAGTAGTTTTGGTTCCTTGCCACTGTTGCCTTTGGCTTTTGGCTTGCTCAGTTGGGGACACCTAAATTTCAACTATATTACTGATCTACCCGCATTGACACTATATGATAATTGAAATTTGCTGGATAACATCACCGGTTTCACCAGAACGGCTGTACAGCCAAATCAAATTCTGTTGCATTATCTTCCTGTTAACACTGTGATGCTGCTTTGAAACAACTGGACTCTTAAAAAGACCTATATAAATAAAGGTGATTTGATTTGATAAAGAATGACAGAAGTATCTTGCTGACAGAAATATGACAATGTTTACCTTCTCCATAGACCTCCACCTCACAGAGAGTGAGTATCTTGTTTCCAGGAATGATCAGAGTCACATAACGTCCCTCCATCCCATCACATGAGTAGCTGTAGGACTGGCCAGCTGGAATAGCAGGAATAACAGCACATCTACAGACAGAGAGACAAACAGATGAAGGTGATACAGCGTTGAATATTACCATTTCTCATGTTGTTCCTCAAGAGTCTCACATGGGATTGTTGCTGCCGTTGTTCTCCAAAGAGTTCCCGATCCGAATCTCGGCTCCATTTATTCGTTCTGCACAGCAGTGTTTTATGTTAGTGATGACCACTTTACTAACTCGGTAAATATGGCGTAAATCCAGCCTCCACCACGGGTTAGTCTCATTAAGGGTTGAGGAGCATCCTGTATTCAACTGCTGGAGACCTCGATTACCATCAATGGCCTTTTGAGCAAACCAGTCCCCAGATGTTGACGACTGTGCAACAGCTCCTCCTATTGCCCGATTTTCTGGGAAATAAATAAAGTTCTGACACGTCTTGACACAAAGACACAAACATGTACTTTTGTGAATGAAATTTAAGAACTAGGGGATTATTGAGGTGAATTTTTAGGGCTGCCCCCCTACTAACGGTTAAATGTCTATTAGGGGCATCACAGACACCCTCACAAACATTTTTAAATGAA
Organism: Pseudorasbora parva; assembly: GCF_024679245.1. Classification (NCBI taxonomy): domain Eukaryota; kingdom Metazoa; phylum Chordata; class Actinopteri; order Cypriniformes; family Gobionidae; genus Pseudorasbora; species Pseudorasbora parva. The sequence goes on along the minus strand of NC_090172.1, from coordinate 68,329,070 downwards.
TGGCTTCTAGTCAACTAGAAAAATATATAGTCGAGGGCAGCCCTGGTCATTTCCTCACCATTTTTTTTATGTCCCATGTTAACATTTTTCCTACTTCCTGTTGTTTGAATTAAACAAACACTGACTTTCCTCACAGCAGGGACGCATGCATTTATTTCAATAATCTAACTGTAAGATGCCAATAAAGCTTGAACATTGTTGTACTGGTTTGAAAGGATATAAATAAAATGTGACAATTTTCAGCTTCAATTTTGTATGGCATTGATATATTGAAAATGCTCTAAAACAATGAATTACCTCCCAAATACCTGTAGACTTCAACCTCACAAAGAGCAAGAATATTGTCATATCCAGGAATATGGATAATCACGTAACGCCCCTCCATCGCACCGCACGAGAAGTTGGCCGTGGCTCCAGAAGGAATAGTAGAAATTACAGCACATCTACAGACAGAAAGATTCTGTTATCGGTTTCTGTTCATTCTCAGCTCTAGCCAAAGATAAGGGTCAAATAAAGCCTCACATGGGGTTGCTGTAAACGACCACAGAGTTCCCGACACGAATCACTGCCCCGTTTATCTTGTCATAAAAGGGGCTCACTCTATTAGTGATGGTCACTCTGTTCACCCTGTATACTTTCATCAGATCCACTCTCCACCACGGGTCGCCCTGTGTGTCAGTATGGGAACAGTTGTCACGTAGACCATCGACTGCATATTTGGAGTACCAGGTATTGTATGTGGATGATTGGGTGGTTGTTTGCATTAATGCAAGGTTCTCTGGAAGAAGTCCAGTAAAAAAACAGTTTTATTCAATCTTATTGAACATTAGGTAAGAGGTATTTAAAAGCATTTCATTGAAATGAAATACCTTAGTGTTTTTATCCATTATCCTTATTCTCGTAAACCATAAAAAGATGAAATAGTATTTCAACTACTGAGTTAGGTTTAAGATAACTAAAATTAAAGGGGACCTATTATCCAAAATTCATATGCCCTGCCCTATTTTCTGAGACACAGCCCTGAGTTAGAATCACAGTCCAAATATTCCACTGTCAACTTTTAGTGATATTATAACAATGTGGAAGCTATTTACATATATATTATCGTAACATACAGATCGAATATAAACCACGAGGGAAAAAAATCAGAGTGGGGTCAGCGCATGCTGAGTCACACAGTGCGCAGAAGTCGCCAATTTTTTGTAGAGTCAATAGCTAGTCTGAAACCTTAAGATTAGCTCAAGAACAGTGCGTAGAGAGCTTCATGGAATGAGTTTCCATGGTCTTCATTTTTTCAGATATATATTTTTCCTTTTGGCTTACTTTTGCTTTAGTTATTTTTTATTTTTTTTTTCCCTATGACTTCTCTTCACGTCAATTTTGTATTGTTATTCTTTTTTTTCCCATTTTCTCGAGTTATCCAGGTTCCCTGGCTGCTGTTGTTCACCATCTGCCATCTCCAATTTCTTTCTCCTAGCCTCTCCTGCCATCGCTCTACCTGTGTCACCCATCATCCCGGACCTTAAGTGCAAGCTGCTCTTGGTTGAGCGTTACAGCTCTATGAACTTCATCTCTACCACCAGAGAGTGTCATTGATTGTTCCTAGCTCTTACTCTTCTGGCTCCTCCTGTTTTCCCAATAAACTTGTTGCCCTGCAAATTGAATCCTTGTCTTTCTGAACCCTAAAAGCTGCATTCTCTGGACAATGGTTCAAGGACAAAGGCAAAAATGATCAAACAGGCAAAACAGAACAAAGGATTAAATAAAATCGATGATTCTTACCTTCTTGTCCATTTGCTCTTTCCTCAATCAAAAAAAACCCTGTAGAATTGAGATTCAAAGAGAGAGTATCAGAGATTCAGGATTTGTTGTATTTTCTTCTTTAATTCACTTTGATAATTTCACTAACAAAATATAATATAAATGATCTGTGTAATAGGTATATTGGAGGAAACTATTGACCAGAATAATAATCTGCAATGAACAGACGTTTCTGTGGAATCACCACCTGACAAACACAAACATCAGGAAGACTGTCAAACAATTTACATACACAAATGAGAAAATACTTAACAAAAGATTTGATTAGTAAAGTAGATCTAAAGAGTAAACTGAGAAATACTATCCCAGAGATCAAGTGACAGACAATCCTGCAAGTTTGGAATAGTAAAAAAAGAAAATAAAGAACATGATGAATGTCATACTTTTATTAGCAGGAATGCATTAAATTAAACACAAGTAAGAAAGAAAAAAAAAACATTATACACCGTTGAGGCTTAACAGTATGACTATCTGATCATATATAATACCATTCAAAAGTTTGGACACTTTTCCAAACTTTTGACTGGTTGTGTATATGTCCTAATACTGTTGGTCACCCCTTTTGCTTCCTAAACAGCCCTGACCCATCGAGGCATGGACTCCTCTAGACCCCTGAAGGTGTGCTGTTGTATTTGCTGTGTATTCTGACACCTTTCTATCAGAACCACCATTAACTTCTTGAGATATTTGAGCTCCAGTGGCTCATCTGTATGAGCATGTGTATCAATGAGCCTTGGCCACCCATGACCCACAATGAGCCTTGGGTCTCCAAGAGCTGCAGTTTTGGAGATGCTCTGACCCAGTCGTCTAGGCATCACAATGTGGCCCTTGTCAAACTCACTCAAATCCATGATGATTTGCCCAATCTGAAGCAGCACAACTCGTTTCAATATATTCTATATATATATATATATATATATATATATATATATATATATATATATATATATATATATATATATATATATATATATATATATATATATATATCAAAATAATGCATGCAGTATACTGTAATGATAGTGATATAACAATTTAAACTATGATACAAATGAAATGTGGGGTTAAAAAAACGGCATCATTAATTCAAATAATTAATGTCTAAAACATCTGTTTGTTTGGTGAAAATGTTCAATACTTTCCATAATATAGTATAAATCAACAGTAGACAGAGATATGTGTAAACTAAATTACAAATGAAAAATCATATCGACTAATCATATAAACAGAGCAAACAGAACAAAGGAAAACCTTGCAGAAACCTCAGTTAGTATTAGTGTGAATCTAGTCAAATAGCAGATGTGTGTGTGTTTTACTTTACCCAGTAAGATCCACAGGCACTTGAAGAGCTTCATCATGGCTGAATAAAGGCGTCTGTCTTTCTTTTAGGGATGGAGAGAGTTTTTTATGTTTTATGGAGGACGAGACATTTAAATGTACATCATATGATCAGCCTTGTCACTCCTCCCTTCCATCTCCATCATTTCTCTCTCTCTCTCTCTCTCTCTCTCTCTCTCTCTCTCTCTCTCTCTCTCTGTCTTTCAAATTCAAACAAGCTTTATTGGCATGACTTGTACAGTATTGCAAAGCATTGGCCATTACATAAGCAATGAAAAATGAATCAATAAAGTCAATAAATCAATCAGTAAACAAATACAATAATATATTTTATAATCAAGAATAATTATGGTAATAAAATGAATGATTAAAGGGGTACTTCAGCGCTGGGAAGATGAATCTGTATTTAAACTGGGTCATTAATGTAGTAGAAATGTGAAATTATTTTTGAATTTGGTGCCTTCTAGACTGAGAAAAGACAGAAAATGTATTTTTGTCTCATGGGGATGAAAGACTACAATTCCCAGAATGCTTCACTGCCCTGTGAGGCCATTCCCACAGCCACCGCTACTGGATTACTGTGACTGAGTTGGAGAAGACACTACAATTAAAAACTGAACGTGTGTGTTCAATATAATGAGTGAGTCGCCGCGCGAGTATCACAGCACTGAGCACTAACTGCAGGAGTGAGATAAATGAGCTGATGAGCTCTCGTGATGAGAGCTGAGGTAATCGCGACTACACTCGCGTCCATATATTCACAACGCGAGTACAGTATGGCGCGTTTCAGTTCATGCCTTTGCAAGCTTAACTTTCATAGAAATTAATTTGAGAAGTTTAAAGACTTACATTGCTCACCATAGCTCCGTTTAAATGAGTGCCTGTAGCTGAGCTGAGCTGTGAGTGTGATCTCCATCCCTCATGCGCGGGTTCAAAACATGTGGAAATGGCTCCCTCTGCTGGCTGTAGTCTTTAGCCTTTGGCCAAACATTCCTCCTATGGGGAGGGGAGCAAATGAAAAGCACAATCATTTGAATATACTCCAGGGTTTCTACTGATACAAAGCCATATGCTAATCGCTGAAGTAACCCTTTAAATAATAATAATAAAACGCTTAATACATTTGTCCACTCACTGACTCTCTTAGTTTGTGGCAGGCTGTCATATATTTTGCTGCTTTAATCTTGTGTTTTTAGGGGTCCCCATATCTAGCTGCCATATGGTGCAATTGGTTCAATTATTGCTTTTTAGCCAGGTTTAAATTGGAAGAATTGTATTTTTAATCATGTAGAAGTCCCTCATTGCTTTTGCTTTCAGCTCATTCAAAGCCAGACTGAAGCTCCCGGTTGAACTCAGTTTTAGTCCCAGATAGGTGTATTCGTGTGAGTGCTGGAGGACCTGGTTTTCTTCTCTGAAGATGTATTTATTTTCCCTATACTATTTATATTTATATGAATGTTAAATAAAGTGGTGCTCAATGGACAACCTTGTCTGACTCCTCATTTTTTGGGGGACATTTCTGTTAGTTTGCTCTCTATTATTACAGCACGTGTTGCTTTTATACATGGTGCTGATCAAATCAAATGTTTTCCCTCCAATCCCATTTTCCAGTAGTTTAAGGAAGAGTCCTTGGTGCCAGATCGAATCGAAAGCCTTCTCAAAGTCAACAAATCAAGCAAAGACTTTGGATTTACTCTGGTATACATGTTTCTCAATGATCGTGTGGAGGGTGTAGATGTGGTCAGATGTACTGTGTTTAAGCAGAAATCCAATTTGACTTTTATCCAGAATGTTTTGGGTTTTAAGAAAGTTCTGCAATCTCATATTAACAATCAAACCGAATATTTTCCCAAGCTTACTGTTGACATATGCCTCTGTAATTGTTTGACTCACATTTGTCTCCTTGTTTAAAGATCGTGTAATCAGGCCTTGATTCCAGGTCTTGGGAAAATATCCTATATTCTACTGAAGCATGTAGTCTATCTGTTAGCTTTCTTTAAAATGTCAGCACAGATTTTCAGGATGTTTACTCCCATATACAAATGCCTTTAAGTTTACAAAATCCTCCCAAATCAGCTGCAAAAGCAAACAAATAAGACTAAACCCCTGTCCCGACACACCCACTGCCTAAAGGGGATCGCACAACTTCTATTTCTGCAGTTTAACACTGATGGACTAAAAGTAACCCAATAAATGTGGGTTTTAAATATGATTTTCAGTGGTCATAAATAGAAGAATGTAGCGAATTAGCTCTTAAGGGAAATATTAATAATTATTCATAACTCATTAGGATTAATTATGAATATTTTAATCATTTAAATAGATTAACTTTATGTAGCTACATTAATATTGCAATCAATCAATCAGTTAATTTGTGAACATTTAGTATTGATTATTACTTAATTCTAAGAAAAGGATATTTTTCATGGCTACAGAAAAAATATTCTTCCTTTGTATTTACATAAGCGCTTAAAGCGCATAACCAGATCGATCATTTAAGGGACAATTTGTTTGCAGGCAGGGAGTCAGAACCAAACATATATTGTGCACAAAATTTAATATCTATAAATCACGAACGAGACATAAAACACATACATACACAAAACATACATAGCAAGAGTTGAAGTGAAAGTGGTTAGAAGAACCGGGTCAGTATAGATGGATGAAGTCTAAAGAGTCTAAAACCTTGAGAGAAACCATCGGTGACTACAAGCCCCTTTGTCTGAACAAAGGGGTTTACAGCTTTACTCACTACACAGCAATTTGTTTTGCGTACGATACTTGCATATGGCTTGAGCCGTAGAAGACCGTCCAGTTGGAAATCGCAGGAGAAAGTTCGAAGGGTTGGTCTGATGAGTTTTACCACGCATGATTCCTTCCGTGGTGAGTGAAGGAACGATGGTGAACTTGCAGAGTCTCTGATGGTCGAAGAAGATTCACATGAAGTGTGGATGGCCGTGTGTGGGTCTCGGGTTTCTGGTCCCACAGAGCACATGGCTCTGTGTATGGAGGCCCTCCCTGCTTGGAGGGCCTGCATTGGTGGCCTGGCTCAAGGGCCAGCCACGATGACGTGTTGGTTCAGCCAGAGAGAGAAGAGAGAGGGAGGGTATCCGAGCACCTCTCTTTTTAAGGTCTGGGAGTAGTCACGCCCTCCTGGGGTAGACTTGACCAATGAGATTGTTGGGATTTCCAAGCGGGAAATTCCTCTGGAGATTTTATGGCTCTTTGTTTCAAGCTTGAATCAATGGGTCTCTGCCCATTCATACTCTAATTAATGCAACAAACACACACTGCATTCTGTGAATAAGTGACATACATGGAAGTGTAAGTCGTGAAGTGAGCATTAATTTGATAGGAGACATGACATATATGAGGTTACCTGAATTAGTAAGTTGTTAAGACAAAGACAAAAAGATGCAAAATACCATACAGCAGAAACATTTTACAAGACAGTTATGTGTTTACATATAATGTCCTGGGGTGCATGTTCATTTATAGATGGTTTGTCTATAATTTGAGGCAAAAGCGTGTGTTTTACAAGCTTTGTGTCTTTAACTCTGGACTTTTCATGTGGCCAAATTCTTTTGGGCTGTAAAACGTCTTATCAGATGGTTTCCAGGGTAACGGAGAATCTTTCTCTGTTGTGTTGGGGGAAGGTCTGTTACTAAGCACAAAGCAATCAAAACATATTTGTTAAATGTAACTGGCGATTGTGTGTTTGATTCGCCTGAGTCGCTACAAGAACAATTTTAGTTTCTCGAAGAAGAGTTCTTAACAGTTGTTTTTTTAGTATAAGGACATTTTAAAGAAGCTTTTGGGAAAGGTTCTGTGGATGTTAAAGGTTGATGGACTGACCTACGAAGTTTTCTGATTGCTGCACCATGTTGTGGCTTATTACCTTACAACCTGCACTTCAACAAACAGTACACAGATCAGAAAACATATTTCAACATCCAAAGTAATTAGGTTCAGCATTATAGCAAGTAAAATCAGTTTATTTTAGGCAAGGCAAAATGCTTTTCCATCATTTCACCAATTCTGAGGGTGGGGGAGCGGGGTGTATTATTTCAACTTTCACTGAGATTGACCAAGGCACTAAATGATGCCTGGGTGACACAAGTCCAAACACTGGACAAAAATAATAACCCCAAAAAACTTCCCAACCAGAATTCTAGTGTGAAGTGAACAGCGTCCGTTTCTTGCTGTTTTTAAAGTCTGCTAAAAGTGTTATTCCCCTGGCCTTTTAACCCTATAGAATTATTTAGTCGTTTATGTTTTGTTCAACACTTGGATGTACTGTGCAGTGTTAGAATGCATGAAAGAATGAACGGACCCGTACTAACAAATAAATATCAATATCAAATCCAACACAATAGACGGAAACCATTTTAACTGGCCAGTTTATACACCAGATGAGCTAGGTGCGTTGGTGTGGATCCATCCATGCTGTGTTCACATCCTTTTTTATGCAAACTTTGATTGTTAACTCTCAAACATTTGCATCAACGTTTATGCACTAGACTCAGTAGCAGCTTTTGCTTTGTTTCTCCTAAAAACAGAAAGGGAGGCACTAAAGAGAGCCGACAAAAGTATTTTGCAGCTTAAATAAATAAATAAATATAATCCTGAACATAAGATTTACTTGACAAGCGTTATTCTTACTAATTTGTTAAACACAGTTTCTTGTTAGTTAATAGTAGGCTAGTTTCTGGAATGCAGTGAATTACTCGTTTGGTCCTGTGTAGTAATTAATGAATGAAGGAACCGTATTCTAAAGTGTTACCATGTAAGATATTAAGGGCCAGATTTACTAACAGCTTGCTCCAGCACAAACCCTCTTTTGGCATTAAAAAACTACTGTCAGGATTTACTAAAGACACTCAAGATTGTGTTGGTCAGTATGGAAATGGTTTGGCGGCATCTTTAATTTGCCCGTCATCAGTAGATCACATGCTGAACTTTACACTCCCATCTGTGCTTTTGCTCTCAAACTAATTTACACTGTTTAGAAAATCTGGCTCCAAGACTTGTTTTCAGTGATTGTACCTTTCTTTCTTTTTTATTCTTACTCCACTGGCAGATTTTGTTAGCTTGTTTTAAGCTTAATGAAGATGAAAACATGAAAAAATAAACTAAAGAAGAATTAGCTAGAAACAGTAATAACAATGTTGACATAAGCATGCTGTGATGTGCTATTATTATTATTCAAAATACAAATTTAAATGTAAAAATAATTTAATGTCAGGTATTTCAGTAACTCAGTATTACATACAGTATATTTTGCTTATGAATGTTTCAAAAACCCAGCTATTACACTATAAAGTACACTATTAATGTAATAAATAATTATAAGTTCTCCTAAAGAATAATAAAATATTACATTGGCAATACTGGGGTTATTTAAAGAAATATTTATAATAATATTTTATATTTTGTCTTCATAAAATATACAATAAATCTACAGCTCAATCAACCTCATAAACGTGAAAGTAGGTTTGCACTGAATTTATCCCTAGATTGACGCTTTGTCCACTCTCTTCGTCTGAATTCACATCAATAAATCCACAGAACCACTTATGTGAAAATTTATCCTTTTACTCGATTAGCAACAAAAACAATCACAAAAATATTACAAAAAATAAATTGATTAACGAGAGATAGAAAGGTCAAAAAACTGTAAGGCTCCACTCTCTCCTTGCCTGACCCAGATCACAGACAATTTTTTTCCTCTGTTACCACAATTTCTCGCGAGAGTATTAAAGGTACATGTGTTTAAAGGTAAAAAAAAAAGAGAAAACGGTCCTATATTTCTCAAAGATCACTAATGTATTATAAATTAACTCTAAATTATACACACACATTTTAGATAATTACACAATTAACTCATTGCATTACTGTAAATATTAACTGCATCAACCTAATGTTAATATCCCTTTCAATTTCCTCCACATAAAATTAATAAGATAAATTACTATTTAACTATGTAAAATAAAAATAATTTATTAATTGCATTTAGGCTTCTACAGTGAAAAAAGTATGTTCAATGAATACTACACTCTACACTCACCTAAAGGATTATTAGGAACACCTGTTCAATTTCTCCTTAATGCAAGACGGGCCGGTCTGAGTATTTCACAATCTGCTCAGTTACTGGGATTTTCACACACAACCATTTCTAGGGTTTACAAAGAATGGTGTGAAAAGGGAAGAGCATCCAGTATGCGGCAGTCCTGTGGGAGAAAATGCCTTGTTGATGCTCGAGGTCAGAGGAGAATGGGCCGACTGATTCAAGCTGATAGAAGAGCAACTTTGACTGAAATAACCACTCGTTACAACCGAGGTATGCAGCAAAGCATTTGTGAAGCCACAACACTCACAACCTTGAGGCGGATGGGCTACAGCAGCAGAAGACCCCACCGGGGACCACTCATCTCCACTACAAATAGGAAAAATACCCAGCACCCATATCACCCTGTAGCCCAAGACTGGTTTCCCCCTGAAGCTAAGCAGGGCTGAGCCTGGTCAGTACCTGGATGGGAGACCAACTGGGAAAACCAGGTAGCTGCTGGTAGAGGTGTTAGTGAGGCCAGCAGGGGGCGCTCACTCTGTGGTCTGTGTGGGTCCTAACACCCCAGTATAGTGATGGGGACACGATACTGACAAAGAGCACCGTCCTTCGGATGAGACGTTAAACCGAGGTCCCGACTCTCTGTGGTCGTTAAAAATCCCAGGATGTCCTTCGATAAAGAGTAGGGGTGTAACCCCGGCATCCTGGACAAATTTTCCCATTGGCCCCTGTCCATCATGGCCTCCTAATCTTCCCCATATCCCGATTGGCTTCATCACTCGGTCTCCTCTCCACCATAAGCTGGTGTGTGGTGAGCGTTCTGGCGCAATATGGCTGTCGTCACATCATCCAGGTGGATGCTGCACATTGGTGGTGGTTGAGGAGTTTCCCCCCTTCAATGTAAAGCGCTTTGAGTGCCTTGAAAAGCGCTATATAAATCGAATACATTATTATTATTATTATTATTATTATTATTATTATTATTATTATTATTATTATTATTATTAAAAAGAGGCTACAATTTGCACAAGCTCACCAAAATAGGACAGTTGAAGACTGGAAAAATGTTCCCTGGTCTGATGAGTCTTGATTTCTGTTGAGACATTCAGATGGTAGAGTCAGAATTTGGCGTGAACAGAATGAGAACATGGATCCATCATGCCTTTTTACCACTGTGCAGGCTGGTGGTGGTGGTGTAATGGTGTGGGGGATGTTTACTTGGCACAATTTAGGCCCCTTCTGACCATGTCCATTCCTTTCAATCAATCAATCAATCAACTTTATTTATATAGCGCTTTTACAATCACGATTGTGTCAAAGCAGCTTCACAGTGTCAAACAGGATAATATTGCAACAAAATTAGATTTGGCTGTACAGTCGTACTGGAGAAAACAGTGATGTTATCAGCTTATTTTAATTTATCATATAGCGACAATGTTGGCATATCAGTATTATAGTTTATAGAATTAAATAAAACCTAATTCATAAATTGTATTTGTATAATTAGTTGAATAACTTTATGACCACCATGTATCCATCCTCTGATGGCTATTTCCAGCAGGATAATGCACCATGTCACAAAGCTAAAAAAAAATGTCTGTGGAGGATCTCTGACCTCATATGTGGTTCTATTTGAAAGCTTAGAGACTGTACTGTCTGGAGATATGCATCACGTAGTAACTTATTTACACTAAATTACTCTGGGACCATTTCCACCTGGATTTGGCCTAAATTGAAAAGCTTCCCATACCCACATTCAGAAGTCTAAATAAAAAATATAATTTTTCAGTAAACCATTTGGAGTTACATAAAACACAGTTGAAAGGGAAGAACATTTAATATATATGGTGTCTGAGCTGAAATAGGCTAAGTTACTTATATTTTAGACACATTATTATAAACTGTTTTTGTTTAATCAGCGAATATTGTTGCAACGGAAAGCAAGACTTGCTTTTTTTGTTACTGAGTAATCCAGCATTTTGACTGAATCGTTTGAATGAATTACTCGATGATTCACTCATTAAGATGGCCACTGGCGTCATTGGCCACTACCTACTGGCGGTTTAGTTTCATCTTTAAAAATATCATTGCATTTTTTTCTTGCTTGTATATTTATTTGCAAAGATGGAGATGCAAAAGTTTCATAGGAAATCCAGTCTGATGGGAATGTCTTCAAGCGAACCAAAGACTAAACAGAATTGCATTTGAAAAGTCAAGAAAAATAAATGTTACTGGCTGTTTTAAAAAGGTTCATAATTATTGGGCATAGTCACACAGGGTCATGAAAACCATGTTTTCAAAAAATAAATTGGCTCTACACTACAGGATAGCTAATGTTGACATTTTAACCATTTTGACTCATAAAATACACATTCTTTTCATGAAATGGGCAATAATTTATGAGTTGAGAGCAAAAATTGCAAACTTAAACATTGTATGTATTCTTCCTCCTCACCTGAACATTCCTGCATCGTTCCTCCATGACTAAATAGAAAGGGAAACAATGCCATCTGCTGGAAAACTTCAATGCACAACATACAGTTTGAGAGCTAGAATGATCAGTATATACAGGTGCTCATCATATAATTAGCATATCATCAAATAGTTGATTTATTTCCCTAATTCCTTTCAAAAAGTGAAACTTGTATATTATAATCATTAATTACACAGAGACTTATATATTTCAAATGTTTATTTCTTTTAATTTTGATGATTATAACTGACAACTAAGGAAAATCCCAAATTAGAAAATTAGAATATTACTTAAGACCAAAACAAAGAAAGGATTTTTAAATAAACACTCTGCTCAAGTGTTATGAGAGCCCAGGTTACTCTGATAGTGGCCTTCAGCTCTTCTGTCAACAAAATGAAACAAGTTTATGTTCTGGAAATGTATGGAAACTAGAGCATATTTAATTAAGTAATGCCCATATTTATGCAAAACTTTCGAGAAGTTATACACCAGAGGTATCTTGCCTTAAAATGTAAAATTGCTTCAGTCTTATATGAGATCTTGATAAAGTAAATGTCATTAAAACAGACAAATGTATCCCTACAGCTCTAAGCACATGCATGAATTTATTCCTGAAAACTTGAACTGGAGATTATATATTTGATAGATTCCTCTCTGGAGAAGCGTTCAGCCTCTCTTCATGTAAATAGCAAATCCGCTAATGGTGTGAGTACAGCTGGCTTTAAAAGGGAAAGAGGGATGAGACTGATTGGTTTATTGAATGTTATGTCCAAAACACACCCATGACTCATTAAGAGACTAGGGACAACCCTTTTGGACCGTGAGCCTGGAACTTAGCCTGACAAGCCAGACCCACATCAAGATGTTTGGTCTGGAAACTCACCATTAACAGCTCAATCCGAGGGGCGGATAAACGGTTGTCTTTCAAACTCCCTCTGCACGCGATAGGATAGCGCTACAACCAACTAGAGCAACGAAGGTGAAACAGAGCTTGTTGACGGATTAAACATTCGCCGTATCCGGTCGGCTAAACTCTGAACACATCTTCCCTTTTTAAGAAAGACTTCAGTGCCGTTCTTTGTTTTTTTCTCAGAGATAAGCTTAACTCCAAGTCTTCCAGAGTCGCGGTCAAAGCTGATTCGAAAGACCGCCGTTCGCCAGTTTCTGTGTTTACTAGAAGCACGCAAGCGCAACTCGGCCATCATCATTATGGCCCCGCCCACCGACTCTATACACGATGTGATTGGCCCGGCAAGAGTTTGGCGATTACAGCTCAGAAGGGTATTGAGAGTTGCTAGACGACACTCCTGGGCAGATTAGATTTGCTGCCGCTAGGGTGCATCTAGATTTCTAGGCTACCTGGAACTAGTGTAGACTTAAAAATTAAGCTTTTCCCCATGGTAGTTTAATTCACAGGACCGGACACCAGTTATTTTGCCAAGAGATTTATTTTATATAATTTATATAATTGTATATCAGACATAGGAGAGAAAGACAATTTTCCTAGGAGATGATCTTCATTCCAGCTTTCTCTGTCTTCCTGGACACCCAGTTTGGATTTTATAGGTTGCTCAGACAGAGAAATCAATTATATTACTAGATAAACAGGTTGTTTGCGCTATACCTCATGCTTTCACACGGCATAATATACCCTAGAACATATGCATAGAGAAACTTGTTGTTCATTGTTCAAAATATGTCTTGTACAAAACTTGTGACGTGTCATATGCATTGGTAGGAAAACAACATCATGCTTCACAATACTTCCTTACAGAGAATTACAGTCACATGTGCATAATTGGAAAACTCATGCTACATATTCCTGTGTTCAAAATTATCTGCTCTCCATGTTTAAGCTCAGAACTAGAATCAGCTAACAATGCAGAAGCATTCAAAGTGTAGCTAAATGACAAAAACCGTCAGTTTAAGATATAAGGATGAATAAGTTATTTGTATTATTGTCATTACCCCAGACTTACAAATCCTATTTTTGCAATGAAAACAGATTTGCAGAAAGTGACACAGCCCCGTTTACCGATGCCTCGATAAAAAAGAGCAACTATCCAGCTAACAAAAAGATGTTTAAAGAACACTTAATGTTATAAAACGTTATTTCTGAATGTTCTCTGAAAAAAAGTATTATTTAAAGGTGTCATGAACTGGATTTTTAAAAGTTTCAAATTCTCACTCACAAAAGGTCTTTATCAAACAAACAATGATTTTTCTCTCATCCACCAGCAATTAATTGTAATGTTATACTTTAATTACTTGGCACGCCCGATTGGTAGATATAAGTGCAAACCATGCATTACACACATACACATGCCAAGTACAGCAGACAGCATGATCAAATCTTCCGCAATTGTATTTGTCCTTCAAATATCAAGTCAACAGATTGAACAACGCACATCAAGAAAGGAATGTTATTTTACTATTTAAGATAGCCCCTTCAGCAGGCCGGATTGACGTTTTGGTTGCTCGTCTAGAAAACACAGCCCAGGGGTGTGATTCGGGAGCAGATTTTGGACATGTATGGGCCAGGGCTCGTAAAGCCCAGCAATTAACCACCGCAAATAAAGGATTCTCCAGATGTTGACAGCGTGCTAAGGTATGTCCTGTTAGACACGTACACAAAATATATATCAAACAATCTGTAACAATGCAGTATATCTCATCCTGTATCTCATCCTGTCTGCAAATCTAGTCTCTTATTCAAAAAACGAATCCGTGGTGAAATGAAGGAACAAACGGTCAATGTCTTTCCAGCGTGAGCTGGATATTCATTAAAAATAAAGTTGATCCATGCATTCGTAATATTGCAATTCGAATAAAACTCATGCAGTACGTTTATTGCTTAGAAGTTCGATCCGGTTTAGCACTATGTAGGTCTGTGTCATGTCAAGCAAGAGTCAGTGGGCGTGGCTACAGAATCATGAGTTGTTCATCTTATGTTGAGGCGGTGTTTCACCTCACGCCTTCACGTCAAGGTGTGGCATATTCTGAGACTGAGAGTTTTCTGGGGCCTAGTCCACACGTACACGGGTATTTTTATTACCAGAGCTTTTCCTCCTCCGTTTTAAAAACAATCGCGTCCACAAGAGCACGGTTTTTAAAAAAATCTGTCCACATGAGAACGCAAAACTACGCTATGATTGGCTGCCTGATTTCCACATGGGTCCCATTCACGGCACCGATGCACATTGCACTGACTGAGGGATGCCATGGGCTCAGTGAAACCCTTCTACAAGTTCCTTTACTTTGGACTCAGTGACCGGTAACTTTATGGTGCAGGGCCGAAGTGGACTGTAATAGCTTCACACGCTTGCTTTACTATTTTGTATTATGGCATTCTGACGCCTTTGTTCTGCAATACAAGGAAATATCTGTAGGCTATACATGTGATAAGCGCTGTTAGTGGAGTCCACCACATAGACTCACGCAAATCAAAAGGAGATAACGTGGAAAATCTGACGTCAAACAAAGGAGAGAACGGCGCGCACTTCGATTTAAAAAGCAGAAATCTCCGGTTTCTCGATCTACACGACAACGCTGTAAAGAGTTTCTAAAAATCTTCACCCTGGCCGGAGTTTTCAAAAAAGTCTAAAGTTAATTTCTCAATTCATGACTCCTTTAAAAAAAAAAAAAAAAATTAGGCATACCTGTTTATGACTTTTAAATAATAAAACATCTTATCTAAATTTTAAATCTATATACCACTATGGATGTTTAGCTAGTAAATTAGAACTCATTAAATACTAATAAATTAAATAATCAATAAAATAATCAAACAGTTTAAGTAGAATAACATTATATAAGGGTGGACTTACTACATTTATTATACTTAAACAACTATATTTAATAGAGGTAATTCAAATAGAGTAGATTCAAATAGATGTGTTAAATGTAAATAAAATCCATTGATTGCAACTTCTTACCTTAAAAAAAAATTTAATTTGTATTTTTTCAGTCCTTCCAACTAATCCATTCAACAAAAAAAAGTTCCATCGTAACTTCAAAATGTAATCTGATTACGTAATGCACGTTACCCGTAAATAATTACTTTTAACATTAACATTTTTTTATAGTTCTCACATGATTTCATATTTTATTGACTGGTTTCTTATAATAATCTATAAACACACTATGTCTGTGTTATTACTGTATTATGTTTAATAAAGTATCTCTTCAGTTTAAACCAAAAACACATGCTGTCTACTCAGTGAATCTAAAAATCTCTGAAAAATATGTGTAAAAAAAATCGTTAGTCGATCAGTTCCTGATTTTGCTGCAGGTCATGTTCGAAACATCACTCTTCTGATACCACCTTTTCTGAAAGACATTTCCTCCAGAAATCGTTTTCCACCACACTTTGGCTTCCTCTGTAAGTCCGTTCTGCTTCAGTATCTGCTCTATCTGAAGAACACAGACTTTTATTACATAATGCACAAAGTCATTAATATGTAATGCACAAAGTCATTAATATCAATTTATGTTAAGTAAATTGAAATAACCTTCGCTAAAATCTCTTTCTGCAGGTCCAGATCGTTCATATTTCGACTTGATTTCACCTCCAGTCTCACGATCTGTCTCTTCATGTCTGTAAGAGAAACACACACGATAAAGTTCTCTTTAATTATAACTAATTAATAAGTTATAATAAGTGATAATGACAAACAACTGTCAAAATATTTAGTAAATAAACTTCCTAATTATGATTTTTTTTTCTTAAAAATGTTCATAACACTTTATAGTAAAATTACATTTGTTTAGATTAGTTCCTCTGAATTAACAATTGTACAGCATTTATTGATCTTAGGTCATGTTCATGTGGCAAGCGGCGAGACTGTGGGGTTGTGAGAATGGACTCGCGTCTCACAGTCCCTCGGCCTCGACTGCTTGCCACAGTTCATGTCTAACATTTACAAGAAAGGCCAATAATTGCATCGGTTAACATATGGAGATCTTAATGGGCTCCATGAGTAAACTGGTAAGACTTTGCACACAGCTAATTGACTACTTTTATAAATAAAAACATTTTAGTAAATTGAGAAAGTTTCTAAAATTTGGTTGATTTGATATGAAATTACCCTAATGTTTAACAAATGAGACCTTATTTAAAGTGTTACTTTAGCCAAACATGGAGCATTATGTCAAATATCCTGTAAATATTTCATTTAATGACGGTCAGAAGAAAAACAAAACAAAAACAGCAATCTTGTTAAACTGTCCACTACTAAATCTTGCCAATTCATTAATCAACCTATAAAGACTCAACATTGCATATCAGGTGAACAGTTCAGTTACAAACCACTTACCATAACAGACAAATGCTAATGTAGCCGGACACTCCCAGTCGTTAAACAATCCAGCAGGTGTGATGCATATACAAAACTGCTGGCCACCATAATTGTTCGGCTGCCCGCTGTGCCATATGTGAAACGTGGATTCGCTCTGATCAGACCAGATCCAGGGGGAGTCTGCATTCTTCCGATATAGTCCAATCCACATGTCTTCTCTAAAACCGGAGGGAGCCCTTCGTAACAACTCGTTAAGATCTGCCTGGTCGTCAACAGTGGCGAGATCAGTGTAATGCTTCCTGCAGTACGCCTGTGCATCTGGCCAGCTCATTCTCTCAGGAATAATGTAAAATATAAGAGAGTTCACACCAAAGTTCAAAGCTGTGGAGAGACACATTATATTGTAATATTAGATATTACAATATCAAATAATATTGAAGCAAATACTTAAAAAAGCCTAAACTTAGCAAAGCTTAATGTGGAACCTTAACTTTACATCAACAATGCAAACACATCTAAAGCACTGCTTCTGTCCCTGCAAGATCAAAGTTCGCTTAACCTCTTACACTCAGAGCCATTTTTGGGTATTTTCGCCTGGATTTGGCCTACCCAAATTGAAAAGCTTCCCATTGCTGTCGATGGCTATTGCTGTGCGTTTAGCTAGAATACAAAACCAACCCATTGGGCCACTGAATCCGCATTAACGACAACAGTTGGGGCATCAGCCTTAGTCCTAATGGGTTGTTATCATAGCTATCAAAATCCGGTGTTCTGTATTTTCCGTACGTGAGTATTTGTTGTAGCTGGCTATAAAAATAAAAAAATTACAAAAAAGTTGTGTACTGTGCTAATTAATTGAGATTTCTTACAGCTCTTACAGGTTGTTGGCCTTGTTTGTGTCGTTGCTTCTATTGCTCTACCCTTTTTTGTAAGTCGCTTTGGATAAAAGCGTCTGCTAAATGATTAAATGTAAATGTAAATACACACATACAGTGGTCTAGATTCAAAATTTTGGTGTCATTTTACAGGAAACCCTTTGAAGTTACATAAAACACTGCTAAATATGGAAGTATATGTTGTCTAAGCTGTAATAAGCCCCCAAAAAGTAGGCGCTTTTTGATTTTTTTCCCCGCATAAATTATTTTCTGAAAGTGTGTAACTCAGGCCATGTGTGCTCTAGGAACCTGCAGACAGTTTGGGCTATTTCCACCAAATTCCAGAAAATAGTGGAAAAAATAAGTTTGTCTGTGTCATGTTGTATGCCAGATTTATTCAAATAGGTCTGAAGGTATGACCCCCCTCCCCCGACCCATGTGTCCATCCTTCCGCGACACAGACCATTCCTGCGGTTTGCGTTTGAAGGACGGGCATATCAGTATGCGGTGCTCCCATTCGGGCTAGCTCTGTCCCCTCGCGTCTTTACAAAGAATGTTGGGCCAGCCCTTGTGTCACTCAGGCAGCAAGGGGTTCGCATCCTGAACTACCTTGACGACTGGTTCATAATGGTCCACTCTCGAGAGCGGGTGTTCGAACACAGAGACCTGGTTCTCCATCACTTAACCCATCTGGGCCTTCGGGTCAACTGCGAGAAGAGCAAACTCTGACCAGTGCAGAGGATCTCTTTTCTCAGTATAGAGATCGACTCGGTCTCCATGTGTGCGCAGCTTACCGGCGAGCATGCGCAGTCACTGCTGACTTGCCTCCGTCGAATCGAGGGCAAGAGTGCGGTTCCACTGAAACTATTTCAGAGGCTCCTGGGGCATATGGCATCTGCAGCTGCGGTGACGCCGCTCGGATTGCTTCATAAGAGACAGCTTCAGCACTAGCTTCGTGATCGAGTCCCGAGATGGGCATGGCAGTCTGGCATGCTCCGGGTCCCAGTGACTTGGGCCTGCAGACAGACAATGGACATGTGCAATGGACATGCTGCCACAGGCTCCTGGACAGGACCCCAGCGCCGCCTGCATGTCGATTGCCTCAAGTTGCTGGCAGTACGGTCTCGCCCTGCACCTCTTCCGCGCGTTGCTGAAGGGTCAACACGTACTAGTCAGGTGGGACAACACGGCCGTTGTAGCATACATCAACCACCAGGCTGGTCTACGCTCCCGCCACATGTCCCAACGCGCTCACCATCTCGTGTTATGAAGTCAGAAGCGCCTGAGGTCCCTTCATGCTGTCCATATCCCGGGGATTCTGAACAGTGTAGCCGATGAGCTATCACGGCTTCAGCCACTGCCTGTGGAATGGAGACTCCATCCCCAGTCAGTTCAGCAGATATTGGGTGGGTTCGGGGGACTCACAGGTAGATCTGTTTGCCTCCCATTGCAGCCTGTATTATTCCCTGACCTAGGGCACGCTTGGCATGGATGCACTGGTGCACAGATGGCCGCAGGGCCTACGCAAATATGCGTTCCCCCCAGTGAGCTTTCTTGCACAGGTTCTGTGCAAGGTCAGGGAGGACAAGGAGCAGGTCATTTTGATCGCCCTGTATTGGCACGGCCGGACCTGGTTCCCAGAACTGTTACTTGCTACAGCCCCTCCCTGGCCGATTCCTCTGAGACAGGATCTCCTCTGTCAGAGACGGGGCAGCCTTTGGCACCCGCATCCTTATCTTTGGAACCTCCACGTGTGGTTTGAGTACCCTACCACCTCTGGTGCTGGCTACCATCACTTCTGCTAGAGCCGAGTCTACGAGACAGGCCTATGCATTGAAGTGGAACCTCTTCATCAGCTGGTGTTCTTCTCGCCAAGAGACAAGGTTGGCAAGTTGAACTCGGCTCTGAAGCAGAAACATAAATGCGTGACTGCTATGCAACGCTGTTTATACCCACACTGTGAGGCGGGCTTGCATTAGGCAAATTCCGCAGACCCATGACATTTCCATGTCAATGAATCATTTTGATTGAGACTGAAGGCAGCTGGCTTTCTAAGCGAAACCCCCATTTCGTCAGTACTGACGTAACTCGCAGTGTACTGACTGAAAGGGAACCAGGATTTGTTGTTTTTTCTTCATTAATTCACATTGATAATTTCACTAAAAAATATATAATATAAATGATAATCGACATAAAACATTGATCTGTGTAATGGGCATATTGGTGGAAACTATTGACAAGAATAATAATCTGCAATGACCAGACGTTTCTGTGGAATCACCACCCGACAAACACAAACATCAGGTAGACTGTGTGACAGGGTGAAGAATCTGGTGGGATGGCAGTGTGGCAGGAATTTTTATTAGTGGGTTTGACAATCAAAATGAAAGTATGACGTGAAGAGTGCTCTGTGCTCGGCGTGTCTCTCTCTCTCTCCCTTTTGGGTGCTCGCGGTGATGTGGGTCCGTGCTCCTTCTCTCGTGGTGGGGCTGGCCGTCACACACTGCTCTTTGGGGGAATAAACAGAGACAACAGTTAGCCGAGTTTTCTGGAGACATCTCTCACCTCTCTGGTCGTTTGGCGGGGCGCAGGTGTGGCGGCTCAGCCCGTGATGAACGTGCCCAGGTGTGACGGCTTTGTTTCCAGGGCGATGCTGATGAGCGCTCAGGACACTTGTCACACTTGTCAGCGTTGTTCTGCTGGGGTCAGCTTTAGGCTAATGTAGAGCACCGGGTGTTCCTCGCCGTCGGTGACCTGGGAGAGGACGGCTCCCAACCCGGTGTTGAATGCGTCCATCTGTAACAGGAAGGGGGCGATTGAAGTCGGAGGCTAGGAGCACTGGTGCCGAGGTGAGGGCCGTCTTGATGCGCTGGAACGCCGCCTCGGTTTCGCGCCCCAGGGGACCTTCTCTGGCTGCCCCTTCCTGGTCAGGTCTGTCAGGGGAGAGGCTAAGGCATGTCTCTCTCTTTCACTTTTGGGTGCTCGCGGTGATGTGGGTCCGTGCTCCTTCTCTCGTGGTGGGGCTGGCCGTACCACGCTGCTCTCTGGGGGAATAAACGGAGACACCAGTTAGCCGAGTCTTCTGGACCACGACATCATCCAGGTAAGCCGCCACGTACGCTTGGTGTGGCCGGAGTAGGACGTCCATGAGGCGTTGGAAGGTGCCGGGGGCCCCGTGCAGGCCAAAGGGGAGGACGTGGTAATACCAATCACCGTTGGGGTCGAGAAGGCCGTCTTCGGCTTGGCCTGTTCGGAGAGGGGGACCTGTCAGTAGCCCTTGGTGAGGTCGAGGGTTGATATGTAGCACGCCCTCCCCAGGTGGTCCAGCAGCTAATCTACTCGGGGCATTGGGTATCCGTCGAACTCAGAGACTTCATTTAGGCGGCGGAAATCATTACCCAAGAGGAAGGTGCTATCAGGCTTTGGGACCATCACGATCGGGCTGGACACGGGCTGCGGGATGGTTCGATGACCCCTAACTTCAGCATCTCCTGTACCTCCGCCTTGATGGCATGTGGAACCCGGGCCTCCGGAACCCGGTAAAGCCGCTGCCGAACGACGACTCCTAGTGGTGTTCGGACATCGTGCTCTAGGACGTGGGTCCGCCCGGGTAGAGAGGAGAATACCACAGAAAACTTACTGACCAGGTGCTGCAGCTCCGACTTTTGGGCCGCCGACAGCTGAAGATCCATGTCGACCACCACGGGCGGGGGATCCACGAACGCAGAGTTGGGGCCCGGTCCTGACCCAGCGTTTCAGGAGGTTCACGTGATATAATTGGTCGGCCTTCCTCTTCCCAGGCTGCCGGATCCGGTAGGTGACGGAACCGACCCTCTCTGTGACTGTAAACGGGCCCTGCCAAGTGGCCAGAAACTTGCAGGCAGCCGTGGGGACCAGGACCAACACGTGATCCCCGCGCTGGAATTCCCGGGGCTGGGCGGCCCGGTCGAAGTGCCTCCGTTGGGCCTTGGCCAGGTGCTCCCGGACGATGGGCATCACGCAGTTGATCCGTTCCCTCATCTGGCGCACATGCTCGACGGTGGTTCGGTGTACCCCCTGTTGTTGCTTCCAGGCCTCCTTGGCGAAGTCGAGTAGTCCGCGTGGCTGCCGGCCGAAGAGCAGTTTGAACAGGGTGAACCCTGTGGATGCTTGTGGAACCTCCCTAATACCAAAGAGCACATACGCCAGCATCTTGTCCCAGTCTCACGGGTCTTCGTTCGCCACCCGGCGCAGCATCTGCTTGAGGGTTTGATTTAAGCGCTCAACAAGCCCGTCTGTCTGGGGGTGGTCACCGTTGTGCGGAGCTGTTGCACCTTCAGGAGCATGCAGAGGTCTGCCATCATCGGGGACATGAACAGGGTGCCCTGGTCAGTCAGTATCTGGGCTGGGATGCTGACCCGGCTACACAGGAGGAACAGTTCCTGGGCAATGGCCTTCGTGATGGCTTTTCTGAGCGGGATGGCCTCTGGGTAGCGGGTGGCATAGTCCACGATGACCAAGATGTGTTCATAGAGCGGTCCCACCAGGTCCATTCCAATCCGCTCAAAGGGTACCTCAATGATGGGAAGTGGAATCAGCGGGCTGGGGGAAGGAATCCGTGGCGACGTCCGCTGGCAAGTGGGGCGTGCATGGCAGAAGCGCTTCACCTCGGCCTCCAGGCCCGGCCAATGGAAGGGGTCTTCGGAGCCGCTAAATAGTGTTCTGGGCCCCGAGGTGGCCTGCCATTGGATGGGCGTGGGCTATTTCAATCACAGCCTGTCTTGCTTCGTGGGACCACAAGGAGATTTTTTTCCTCCCCCCTTCGCTGTGCGACACAGTAAAGCAGGAACTTCTCGGGTGTCGCCGTGCACATAGACGATAGGGACTGAGGTCTTGGACTCCACTCTTGGCGGCAGGACCGCCACTTGCACTAGAATGATGGCGCTGCCAGAATCCAGGAGAGCCAGGAAGGGGCAGCCGTTGATTCTCACCTCCGCCCGTGGTGCGTTCTCCGTGTGCACGCCGCAGCCTGCCAGCCAGGCTCGTCAGGTGGAAAGCAGAACTTCCGTTGGCATGGGCTCATCCGGGGCCCGGAAACCGCCGGCCTGCTTATTGGTCGCAGGGTACCCTCCGGCGTGCGTCGCTCCTGGACCACCCTTTGGGGAAAAGATGGCGTTCGCTCCCCGACCTCCCGGTGGTGGGTGGCATCCGCCAGCTCGATGGCCTTGACCAACTTGTCTTTGTTGGAGGGATTCCGCATACCAACTGCCTGACGTAGATGGCGCGGGAGAGCCTGCAGGAGACGGTCCACTTCTACGCGCTCCGCTACCTGGATGGCGGTGGGACCCTCAGCCAGTAACCAATGTTGGGCGAGTCAAGAGAGGTCCGTGGCTTGGATCCGCAGGGGTCGCCATGGGTCGTATGCCCAATCATGAAAGAGTTGTGCCGCGCTGAAAATCTCCTTTTTTAATTCTGCATACAAAGTACCCTGCGCGGGGGAAAGCTCAAAGTATGCTCGCTGGGCTTCCCCTGTCAGCAGCGGTGCGACAATCCGTGCCCACTCGTCCTCCGGCCAAGCCTCCCGGGTGGCGATGGTTTTGAACATCTCAAGATACATCGCCATTGAGTTAATAATTGGGTTGCCTGAACGCGAGGGTCAGGTAGCGGAACGCATTGGGCAGCAGCAGCACGGAGCGGGAGCAACTCATCTTGCCGGGAGGCCATGTGTTCCATGATTCTTCACTCTTCTGCCCGCATTCTCCACCAGTGTGATGGGGTGAAAAAGCACACGACACGGGATGGCAGGTGAATCCCTGAAGGGTGGATTTTTATTAGTGGGTTTGACAATGAAAGTGAAAGTGCGGCGTGAAGAGTGCTCTGTGCTCGGCATGTCTCTCTCTTTCCCTTTTGGGTGCTCGCGGTGATGTGGGTCCGTGCTCCTTCTCTCGTGGTGGGGCTGGCCGTACCACGCTGCTCTCTGGGGGAATAAACGGAGACACCAGTTAGCCGAGTCTTCTGGAGACATCTCTCACCTCTCTGGTCGTTTGGCGGGCTCATGAAGCCACTGGCTGATGGGGCGCAGGTGTGGCAGCTCAGCCCGTGATGAATGTGCCCAGGTGTGACGGCTTTGTTTCCAGGGCAACGCTGATGAGCGCTCGGGACACTTGTCACAACTGTCAAACTATTTACATACAGAAATGAGAAACTACTTAACATAAGATTTGATTAGTAAAGTAGATCTAAAGAGTAAACTGATAAATACTATCCCAGAGATCAAGTGACAGACAACCCTTCAAGTTTGGAATAGTAAAAAAGAAAATAAAGAACATGATGAATGTCATACTTTTATTAGCAAGAATGCATTAAATTGAACAAAAGTCTGAAAAAAACATTATACACAGTTCAAGCTTAACATTATGACTCTGACCATATATACTACCAAATGTTTGAACACTTTTCCAAACTTTTGACTAGTAGTATATATGTCCTAATACTGTTGGTCACCACTTTTGCTTCCAAAACAGCCCTGATCCATCGAGGAATCCAGTAGACCCTGAAGGTGTGCTGTTGTATTTGGCACCGAGATGTTAGCAGCAGATCCTTTAAGTCCTGTAAATTGTGAGGTGGGGCCTCCATGGATCGGACTTGTTTGTTCAGCACATCCCACAGATGCTCGATTGGATTGAGATCTGGGGAATTTGGAGGCCAAGTCAACACCTCAAACTCGTTGTTGTGCACCTCAAACAATTTTCTTCATTTTGGAGATGCTCTGACCCAGTCGTCTAGCCGTCACAATTTGGCCCTTGTCAAACTCACTCCAATCCTTACACTTGCCCATTTTGTCCTGCTTCTGATATATCAACTTTGAGGATAAAGTGTTCACTTGCTGCCTAATATATCCCACCCACTAACAGGAGCCGTGCTGAAAAGATCATCAGTGTTATTCACTTGTATATGTAAGCTGTGTCCCAAAGTGAAGTGCGCGCACTTCGAAGGCCGCATTTGAAGTGCGATTACGTCATACCTGCACTACGAAGACTGTCCCAATGTGAAGGCTGCACCCTCTGAAGGCCGCATTTGAAGTGCGATTACGTCACAGCGGCACTACGTAGGCTGTCCCAAAGGGAGAGCTGCACCTCTGAAGGCCGCATTTGAAGTGCGATTGCGTCACAGTGGTGCGACGAAGGCTGCCGCAATTCATGAGCGACTTCAAAATGCGCCCTTCGGTTCTCAGGCAAAGGAAGGGTACAGCAGATGGGACCTTCCCATAACTTCGCAGCCTTCCCTATCCCAGAATTCATAGCACACTGGTGACTACAGGATTTGACTGGTCCGCATTCCCGCGGCACTCGATCAGATTCCAGTTAAAGACGGTAGCGGTCGGTAACTCAAGTGTAGCCTGGGTAGGCTACTATTGAACACAACAGCGCAAGCGCTAGAAGTAAATAAAACGTCCAACGTTAGTGCATTCACACAGTTCCCAGTTCCCTGCCCTGAGCAAGATAAACTTTAATTTCCAATTTTTAAATGCTATTTATTTCTCAACCATTATCTCAAGAAGAGGAATCAGTCCATTATCATCCTTTTCGCTGTTTCTTTTTTTCCCATACAAAATTTCTTTAAATAGCCTTCAAAATATAATCTGCGCGGCGCTGTATTTTCGTCCTGCTCCCGCTATTCCGCACCGCACCATTCCACTCGCGCAAAATTCACTCCGTGCTCACCCGCTATAAATTATTTTATTCCCGACCCGACTGATCCAGCTAAATTTAGATTTTGTTTCCAGAATCTATCTTTTAAATTTCCCTTACAGAAAGAGAGACACTGGATAGGAATTGTCCGTGCAATCATTTATTTTTCTTACAGCCTATAGGCTGTAGCCTAACAAATAGATAAAACAAATATCACAGAAAAATAGGCTAAATCAAATGTGACATCTGTCACTCAGAATTATAAGAAAAAATACAAACAAACGAAAACTGCTGACTTAGATGCTAAAATAAAGTTTTTTTATATGAATGAATGAATGAATGTTCACTGACGACGGTCAACGAAACATCGATCCTCCAAAGGCTGAATGCGTGGCCGACACAGAACAATTTAAATGGCTAGCTTATTATTTTTTATGCAAGTTATTTGTAAATTAAACGAACTGCTGTCTATTGTTCATTTTCGTTAACTTCAAACGTAGGCTAAATTAAAGAGAAGTGGTTTTTCTATAGCCTAGCTATTGTTTATTTTTGTAATGCACGTTATAATTTGTAGCTACATTAAACACATTTATGTTTATACATATATTTTCTTGTCATGTAATTTAAAATGTGTAAATGAAAATAAATTGGTCTATTAGCCTACGTAGGCTTTTTACAACTACAGCCTATTTATAGACCAATAAAATAACTTAAGTTTAACTTTAGAAACAACACATTTTTATTATCAGCCAAACCAGAAGAAACCCCTTTTCTACTCTTTCATTGCGCTGAGCTGGAGAAGCTGGAGCTGGACCGGGATGGGGAATAATGCACAATAGAGACTCTGGTATAAGGCCTGAGCGGGACATCATCTTCTGGGATGAGTGCATATTTCCACTGTCCGCAGCTTTGCGGGGCCGAATCGGTCGACGGCTGCATGGCATGCCATAAAAAAATACATGGACGTATATAGGCTAAATGTTTAAAATATATTGTAACAGTTACATTTAACATAAGAAATAAACTGTTAACTAATATTTGCAATTTGACAATATTTAACCGGCTACAGATTTACATGCTTATGGTCCAGCCCATCGTTGCAGGCTTTGAAGCATGTCAAAACCCAATAGAAAGCTCAAAAAAAGTATATATATATATATATATATATATATATATATATATATATATATATATATATATATATATATATATATATATATATATATATATTTCTCTTTTTAAATCTCCTCACGAACGTCCGCTGTCAGTTGTCAGAAACTGCTCCATTAACGACTCTTGGTTCATTGTTGCCAAGTCTGGAATGGGGCTGCATTTAGGCTACTGTTGCTTTGGGGTGTTTGTAGCCTATAGTCCACAGGTTAAGTTGTCTTTACTAAAGCAATATTTCTACTGCCCGCGCCCCGCATTTTGGGATATTTTGGCCCATTCTGCCTGTGATTCCGATACTTTTGAATAACAATTGGAGGGGTTTTATTATTCAGACCTGGCAACCCTGTCCCTCGGTTCGCCCTTCGTGCACTTCGTGCACTTTGAAGGCGTGGCCTAGTCTGGCCTTCGAAGTGCATGGCCTTCGAAGTGCGCACCCTTCACTTTGGGACACAGCTGTAGTCATAATGTTATGCCTGATCAGTGTATGTTACAATAGAAGACATACAGCCGTTTTAAATTACAATACCATTTCACTGATTTGATTTTTAATCCACATAATGCATGCAGTATAATGATACTGATATAACGATTTAAACTATGATACAAAAGAATTGTGGGGTAAAATAAAATAAAAACGGCATCATTATACATCATTAATTTAAATAATAATTAATGTCTAAAACATCTGTTTGTTTGGTGAAAATGTTCAATACTTTCCATAATATAGTATAAATCTACAGTAGAGAGAGATGAGTGTAAACTAAACTACAAATGAAAAATCATATCGACTAATCATATAAACAGAGCAAACAGAACAAAGGAAAACCTTGCAGAAACCTCAGTTAGTATTAGTGTGAATCTAGTCAAATAGCAGATGCGTGTGTGTTGTACTTTACCCAGTAAGATCCACAGGCACTTGAAGAGCTTCATCATGGCTGAATAAAGGCGTCTGTCTATCTTTTTAGGGATGGAGAGAGTTTTATATGTTTTATGGAGGACGAGACATTTAAATGTGCATCACATGATCAGCCTTGTCTCTCCTCCCTTCCATCTCCAGTATCTCTCATTATCTCTCTCTCTCTTTCTCTCTCTCTCTCTCTCTCTCTCTCTCTCTCTCTCTCTCTCTCTCTCTCTCTCTCTCTCTCTCTCTCTCTCTCTCTCTCTCTCTCAAATTCAAACAAGCTTTATTGGCATGACTTGTAGAGTATTGCCAAAGCATTGGCCATCACATAAGCAATGAAAAATACATCAATAATGTCAATAAATTAATCAGTAAACAAATACATGAATACATTCTATAATCAAGAATAATTATAATAATAAAATAAATGATTAAATGATAATAATAATAAAACGCTTTACACATTTGTCCATTCACTGACTCTCTTAGTTTGTGGCAGGCTGTCATATATTTTGTTGCTTTAATCTTTTGTTTTAGGGGTCCCCATATCTTGCTGCCATATAGTGCAATTGGTTTAGTTATTGCTTTTAGAATCTTTAGCCAGGTTTGAGTCGGAATTTCATGTCGAATTGTATTTTTAATCATGTAGATGACCCTCATTGCTTTTGCTTTCAATTCATTCACAGCCAGACTAAAGCTCCGTTAAAACCTGTTTTAGTCCCAGATAGGTGTATTCGTGTGAGTGCTGGAGGACCTGGTTTTCTTCTCTGAAGATGTATTTATTTTCCCTATACCATTTATATTTATATGAATGTTAAATAAAGTGGTGCTCAATGGACAACCTTGTCTGACTCCTCATTTTTTGGGGGCGATTTCTGTTAGTTTGCTCTCTATTATTACAGCACGTGTTGCTTTTATACATGGTGCTGATCAAATCAAATGTTTTCCCTCCAATCCCATTTTCCAGTAGTTTTAAGAAGAGTCCTTGGTGCCAGATCGAATCGAAAGCCTTCTCAAAGTCAACAAATCAAGCAAAGACTTTGGATTTGCTCTGGTATACATGTTTCTCAATGATCGTGTGGAGGGTGTAGATGTGGTCAGATGTACTGTGTTTAAGCAGAAATCCAATTTGACTTTTATCCAGAATGCTTTGGGTTTTAAGAAAGTTCTGCAATCTCATATTAACAATCAAACCGAATATTTTCCCAAGCTTACTGTTGACATATGCCTCTGTAATTGTTTGACTCACATTTGTCTCCTTGTTTAAAGATCGTGTAATCAGGCCTTGATTCCAGGTCTCGGGAAAATATCCTATATTCTATTGAAGCAAGTAGTCTATCTGTTAGCTTTCTTTAAAATGTCAGCACAGATTTTCAGGATGTTTACTCCCATGTACAAATGCCTTTAAGTTTACAAAATCCTCCCAAATCAGCTGCAAAAGCAAACAAATAAGACTAAACCTGTCCCGACACACCCACTGCCTAAAGGGGATCGCACAACTTCTATTTCTGCAGTTTAACACTGATGGACTAAAAGTAACCCAATAAATGTGGGTTTTAAATATGATTTTCAGTGGTCATAAATAGAAGAATGTAGCGAATTAGCTCTTAAGGGAAATATTAATAATTATTCATAACTCATTAGGATTAATTATGAATATTTTAATTATTTAAATAGATTAACTTTATGTAGCTACATTAATATTGCAATCAATCAATCAGTTAATTTGTGAACATTTAGTATTGATTATTACTTAATTCTAAGAAAGTAGTCACGCCCTCCTGGGGTAGACTTGACCAATGAGATTGTTGGGATTTCCAAGCGGGAAATTCCTCTGGAGATTTTATGGCTCTTTGTTTCAAGCTTGAATCAATGGGTCTCTGCCCATTCATACTCTAATTAATGCAACAAACACACACTGCATTCTCTGAATAAGTGACATACATGGAAGTGTAAGTCGTGAAGTGAGCATTAATTTGATAGGAGACATGACATATATGAGGTTACCTGAACTAGTAAATTGTTAAGACAAAGACAAAAAGATGCAAAATACCATACAGCAGAAACATTTTACAAGACAGTTATGTGTTTACATATAATGTCCTGGGGTGCATGTTCATTTATAGATGGTTTGTCTATAATTTGAGGCAAAAGCGTGTGTTTTACAAACTTTGTGTCTTTAACTCTGGACTTTTCATGTGGCCAGATTCTTTTGGGCCGTAAAACTTCTTATCAGATGGTTTCCAGGGTAACGGAGAATCTTTCTCTGTTGTGTTGGGGGAAGGTCTGTTACTAAGCACAAAGCAATCAAAACATATTTGTTAAATGTAACTGGCGATTGTGTGTTTGATTCGCCTGAGTCGCTACAAGAACAATTTTAGTTTCTCGAAGAAGAGTTCTTAACAGTTGTTTTTTTAGTATAAAGGACATTTTAAAGAAGCTTTTGGGAAAGGTTCTGTGGATGTTAAAGATTGATGGACTGACCTATGAAGTTTTCTGATTGCTGCACCATGTTGTGGCTTATTACCTTACAACCTGCACTTCAACAAACAGTACACAGTTCAGAAAACATATTTCAACATCCAAAGTAATTAGGTTCAGCATTATAGCAAGTAAAATCAGTTTATTTTAGGAAAGGCAAAATGCTTTTCCGTCATTTCACCAATTCTGAGGGTGGGGGAGCGGGTTGTATTATTTCAACTTTCACTGAGATTGACCAAAGCCCTATTCGGACAGGTTTAGTTTAACATGGGGACGTGGGGGTAAAGTAATTATAACCAGAGGTTCTCGTGATTTTAGTCCCGTCCGAATGTGCCATCTCGGTAATCATTACGGACAATGTCAGTAAAGATTACCGAGACTTTTACCTTCTGTAAAAAGGTCTGGAAAAATGACCTCAGGTAATACTAATCCCGTTCAAATAGACCTGCTGTAAAAATGTATGGTAAAATTATGTCATTTCTTGTTTAAAAGTTTTAAAAAAAGCGCATTTTGCGAACTTGGAGGCGCTTGAAGCATTCGGTTGCGTTAAGGTGGTGGGACAAATCTGTGGAAAATGTCCAGTATTTTCCGCATATCATTTAAAGCAAAAAGAAGATCAAAAGCACTTATTAGAGGCACAACACATTTTAGCTGTAGGAAAGTGTCTATTACCAACACAATCCAATCAGAATCGTTAGACTGGACCTAAATGTTTATCAAAACACACATATATATTGGAGACGGAGTTCAGACTGGCGCTCAGGTTGTGTGTTTGCTCACGTTATAACGGTAACGTCATACACACATGACGTCAAGGAGGTGCGTAAAGCGAGTTACTCCTCCCACTTCTGCTAGTTTTACTGAGATGTCTTATCCCGTGCGAATTGGCCATTAATATTGCAGACGTCCTGAGGTAAAATGACTTTACCCCCATGTCCCCATGTTAATCTAATCCCATCCGAATAGGGCTCAAGACACTAAATGATGCCTGGGTGACAAGTCCAAACACTGGACAAAAAAAAATAACCCTTTTAACCCTACAGAATTATTTAGTCGTTTATGTTTTGTTCAACACTTGGATGTACTGTGCAGTGTTAGAATGCATGAAAGAATGAACGGACCCGTACTAACAAATAAATATCAATATCAAATCCAACACAATAGACGGAAACCATTTTAACTGGCCAGTTTATACACCAGATGAGCCAGGTGCGTTGGTGTGGATCCATCCATGCTGTGTTCACATCCTTTTTTATGCAAACTTTGAATTGTTAACTCTCAAACATTTGCATCAACGTTTATGCACTAGACTCAGTAGCAGCTTTTGCTTTGTTTCTCCTAAAAACAGAAAGGGATGCACTAAAGAGAGCCAGCAAAAGTATTTTGCAGCTTAAATAAATAAATAAATATAATCCTGAACATAAGATTTTCTTGACAAGCGTTATTCTTACTAATTTGTTAAACACAATTTCTTGTTAGTTAATAGTAGGCTAGTTTCTGGAATGCAGTGAATTACTCGTTTGGTCCTGTGTAGTAATTAATGAATGAAGGAACCGTATTCTAAAGTGTTACCATGTAAGATATTAAGGGCCAGATTTACTAACAGCTTGCTCCAGCACAAACCCTCTTTTGGCATTAAAAAACTACTGTCAGGATTTACTTAAGACACTCAAGATTGTGTTGGTCAGTATGGAAATGCAGGATATTCTCACAAAAATGTGTATAAATAGTAAGAGTGTGCAATGTCGTGGAATGTATACGCCAAAACTCATTTTGGCGTGTCTATGGCACGCTGTTTTTCGCGTGCATATGATACGCATTTTATGGCGTATTATACATACGAACCCCCCACTCCACCACCCTAAACCTACCCAAGCGCGTGTCATATATACGCCCCACTACCCTAAACCTACCCAAGCGCGTGTCATATATACGCCCCACCACCCTAAACCTACCCAAGCGCGTGTCATATATACGCCCCACTACCCTAAACCTACCCAAGCGCGTGTCATATATACGCCCCACTACCCTAAACCTACCCAAGCGCGTGTCATATATACGCCCCACTACCCTAAACCTACCCAAGCGCGTGTCATATATACGCCCCACCACCCTAAACCTACCCAAGCGCGTGTCATATATACGCCCCACTACCCTAAACCTACCCAAGCGCGTGTCATATATACGCCCCACTACCCTAAACCTACCCAAGCGCGTGTCATATATACGCCCCACTACCCTAAACCTACCCAAGAGCGTGTCATATATACGCCCCACTACCCTAAACCTACCCAAGCGCGTGTCATATATACGCCCCACCACCCTAAACCTACCCAAGAGCGTGTCATATATACGCCCCACTACCCTAAACCTACCCAAGCGCGTGTCATATATACGCCCCACCACCCTAAACCTACCCAAGAGCGTGTCATATATACGCCCCACTACCCTAAACCTACCCAAGCGCGTGTCATATGTACGCCCCACCACCCTAAACCTACCCAAGAGCGTGTCATATATACGCCCCACTACCCTAAACCTACCCAAGAGCGTGTCATATATAAGCCCCACTACCCTAAACCTACCCAAGAGCGTGTCATATATACGCCCCACTACCCTAAACCTACCCAAGCGCGTGTCATATATACGCCCCACTACCCTAAACCTACCCAAGAGCGTGTCATATATACGCCCCACTACCCTAAACCTACCCAAGCGCGTGTCATATATACGCCCCGCCACCCTAAACCTACCCAAGAGCGTGTCATATATACGCCCCACTACCCTAAACCTACCCAAGAGCGTGTCATATATACGCCCCACTACCCTAAACCTACCCAAGAGCGTGTCATATATACGCCCCACTACCCTAAACCTACCCAAGAGCGTGTCATATATACGCCCCACTACCCTAAACCTACCCAAGAGCGTGTCATATATACGCCCCACTACCCTAAACCTACCCAAGAGCGTGTCATATATACGCTCCACTACCCTAAACCTACCCAAGAGCGTGTCATATATACGCCCCACCACCCTAAACCTACCCAAGCGCGTGTCATATATACGCCCCACTACCCTAAACCTACCCAAGAGCGTGTCATATATACGCCCCACTACCCTAAACCTACCCAAGCGCGTGTCATATATACGCCCCACTACCCTAAACCTACCCAAGCGCGTGTCATATATACGCCATAAAGTGCGTATCATATGCACGGGAAAAACAGCGTATCATATGCACGCCAAAATGAGTTTTGGCGTATACATTCCACGGCATTGCACACTCGTACTATTTATACACATTTATGTGTGATCGGGTTGGGAAATGGTTTGGCGGCATCTTTAATTTGCCCGTCATCAGTAGATCACATGCTGAACTTTACACTCCCATCTGTGCTTTTGCTCTCAAACTAATTTACACTGTTTAGAAAATCTGGCTCCAAGACTTGTTTTCAGTGATTGTACCTTTCTTTCTTTTTTATTCTTACTGCACTGGCAGATTTTGTTAGCCTGTTTTAAGCTTAATGAAGATGAAAACATGAAAAAATAAAATAAAGAAGAATTAGCTAGAAACAGTAATAACAATGTTGACATAAGCATGCTGTGATGTGCTATTATTATTAAAAATACAAATTTAAATGTAAAAATAATTTAATGTCAGGTATTTCAGTAACTCAGTATTACATACAGTATATTTTGCTTATTAATGTTTCAAAAACCCAGCTATTACACTATTAAGTACACTATTAATGTAATAAATAATTATAAGTTCTCCTAAAGAATAATAAAATATTACATTGGCAATACTGGGGTTATTTAAAGAAAGTTTTATATTTATAATAATATTTTATATTTTGTCTTCATAAAATATACAATAAATCTACAGCTCAATCAACCTCATAAACGTGAAAGTAGGTTTGCACTGAATTTATCCCTAGATTGACGCTTTGTCCACTCCTTTCGTCTGAATTCACATCAATAAATCCACAGAACCACTTATGTGAAAATTTATCCTTTTACTCGATTAGCAACAAAAACAATCACAAAAATATTACAAAAAATAAATTGATTAACGAGAGATAGAAAGGTCAAAAAACTGTAAGGCTCCACTCTCTCCTTGCCTGACCCAGATCACAGATAACTTTTTTCCTCTGTTACCACAATTTCTGGCGAGAGTATTAAAGGTACATGTGTTTAAAGGTAAAAAAAGAAAAAAACGGTCCTATATTTCTCAAAGATCACTAATGTATTATAAATTAACTCTAAATTATACACACACATTTTAGATAATTACACAATTAACTCCTTGCATTACTGTAAATATTAACTGCATCAACCTAATGTAAATATCCCTTTCAATTTCCTCCACATAAAATTAATAAGATAAATTACTATTTAACTATGTAAAATAAAAATAATTTATTAATTGCATTTAGGCTTCTACAGTGAAAAAAGTATGTTCAATGAATACTACACTCTACACTCACCTAAAGGATTATTAGGAACACCTGTTCAATTTCTCCTTAATGTAAGACGGGCCGGTCTGAGTATTTCACAATCTGCTCAGTTACGGGGATTTTCACACACAACCATTTCTAGGGTTTACAAAGAATGGTGTGAAAAGGGAAGAGCATCCAGTATGCAGCAGTCCTGTGGACAAAAATGCCTTGTTGATGCTCGAGGTCAGAGGAGAATGGGCCGACTGATTCAAGCTGATAGAAGAGCAACTTTGACTTAAATAACCACTCGTTACAACTGAGGTATGCAGCAAAGCATTTGTGAAGCCACAACACACACAACCTTGAGGCGGATGGGCTACACCAGCAGAAGACCCCACCGGGTACCACTCATCTCCACTACAAAGAGGAAAAATACCCAGCAGCCATATCACCCTGTAGCCCAAGACTGGTTTCCCACTGAAGCTAAGCAGGGCTGAGCCTGGTCTGTACCTGGATGGGAGACCAACTGGGAAAACCAGGTAGCTACTGGTAGAGGTGTTAGTGAGGCCAGCAGGGAGTGCTCACCCTGTGGTCTGTGTGGGTCCTAACACCCCAGTATAGTGATGGGGACACTGTACTGACAAAGAGCACTGTCCTTCCGATGAGACGTTAAACCGAGGTCCCGACTCTCTGTGGTCGTAAAAATCCCGGCATCCTGGCCAAATTTTCCCATTGGCCCCTGTCCATCATGGCCTCCTAATAATCCCCATATCCTGATTGGCTTCATCACTCGGTCTCCTCTCCACCAATCAGCTGGTGTGTGGTGAGCGTTCTGGCGCAATATGGCTGCCGTCGCATCATCCAGGTGGATGCTGCACATTGGTGGTGGTTGAGGAGTTTCCCCCCTTCAATGTAAAGCGCTTTGAGTGCCTTGAAAAGCGCTATATAAATCGAATACATTATTATTATTATTATTATTATTATTATTATTATTAAAAAGAGGCTACAATTTGCACAAGCTCACCAAAATAGGACAGTTGAAGACTGGAAAAATGTTGCCTGGTCTGATGAGTCTTGATTTCTGTTGAGACATTCAGATGGTAGAGTCAGAATTTGGCGTAAACAGAATGAGAACATGGATCCATCAAGCCTTGTTACCACTGTGCAGGCTGGTGGTGGTGGTGTAATGGTGTGGGGGATGTTTACTTGCCACAATTTAGGCCCCTTCTGAACATGTCCATCCCTTTCAATCAATCAATCAATCAACTTTATTTATATAGCGCTTTTACAATCATGATTGTGTCAAAGCAGCTTCACAGTGTCAAACAGGATAATATTGCAACAAAATTAGATTTGGCTGTACAGTCGTACTGGAGAAAACAGTGATGTTATCAGCTTATTTTAATTTATCATATAGCGACAATGTTGGCATATCAGTATTATAGTTTATAGAATTAAATAAGACCTAATTCATAAATTGTATTTGTATAATTAGTTGAATAACTTTATGACCACCATGTATCCATCCTCTGATGGCTATTTCCAGCAGGATAATGCACCATGTCACAAAGCTAAAAAAAAATGTCTGTGGAGGATCTCTGACCTCATATGTGGTTCTATTTGAAAGCTTAGAGACTGTACTGTCTGGAGATATGCATCACGTAGTAACTTATTTACACTAAATTACTCTGGGACCATTTCCACCTGGATTTGGCCTAAATTGAAAAGCTTCCCATACCCACATTCAGAAGTCTAAATAAAAAATATAATTTTTCAGTAAACCATTTGGAGTTACATAAAACACAGTTGAAAGGGAAGAACATTTAATATATATGGTGTCTGAGCTGAAATAGGCTAAGTTACTTATATTTTAGACACATTATTATAAACTGTTTTTGTTTAATCAGCGAATATTGTTGCAACGGAAAGCAAGACTTGCTTTTTTTGTTACTGAGTAATCCAGCATTTTGACTGAATCGTTTGAATGAATTACTCGATGATTCACTCATTAAGATGGCCACTGGCGTCATTGGCCACTACCTACTGGCGGTTTACTTTCATCTTTAAAAATATCATTGCATTTATTTCTTGCTTGTATATTTATTTGCAAAGATGGAGATGCAAAAGTTTCATAGGAAATCCAGTCTGATGGGAATGTCTTCAAGCGAACCAAAGACTAAACAGAATTGCATTTAAAAGTCAAGAAAAATAAATGTTACTGGCTGTTTTAAAAAGGTTTATAATTATTGGGCATAGTCATGAAAACCATGTTTTCAAAAAATAAATTGGCTCTACACTACAGGATAACTAATGTTGACATTTTAACCATTTTGACTCATAAAATACACATTCTTTTCATGAAATGGGCAATAATTTATGAGTTGAGAGCAAAAATTGCAAACTTAAACATTGTATGTATTCTTCCTCCTCACCTGAACATTCCTGCATCATTCCTCCATGACTAAATAGAAAGGGAAACAATGCCATCTGCTGGAAAACTTCAATGCACAACATACAGTTTGAGAGCTAGAATGATCAGTATATACAGGTGCTCATCATATAATTAGCATATCATCAAATAGTTGATTTATTTCCCTAATTCCTTTCAAAAAGTGAAACTTGTATATTATAATCATTAATTACACAGAGACTTATATATTTCAAATGTTTATTTCTTTTAATTTTGATGATTATAACTGACAACTAAGGAAAATCCCAAATTAGAAAATTAGAATATTACTTAAGACCAAAACAAAGAAAGGATTTTTAAATAAACACTCTGCTCAAGTGTTATGAGAGCCCAGGTTACTCTGATAGTGGCCTTCAGCTCTTCTGTCAACAAAATGAAACAAGTTTATGTTCTGGAAATGTATGGAAACTAGAGCATATTTAATTAAGTAATGCCCATATTTATGCAAAACGTTCGAGAAGTTATACACCAGAGGTATCTTGCCTTAAAATGTAAAATTGCTTCAGTCTTATTTGAGATCTTGATAAAGTAAATGTCATTAAAACAGAAAAAATGTATCCCTACAGCTCTAAGCACATGCATGAATTTATTCCTGAAAACTTGAACTGGAGATTATATATTTGATAGATTCCTCTCTGGAGAAGCGTTCAGCCTCTCTTCATGTAAATAGCAAATCCGCTAATGGTGTGAGTACAGCTGGCTTTAAAAGGGAAAGAGGGATGAGACTGATTGGTTTATTGAATGTTATGTCCAAAACACACCCATGACTCATTAAGAAACTAGGGACAACCCTTTTGGACCGTGAGCCTGGAACTTAGCCTGACAAGCCAGACCCACATCAAGATGTTTGGTCTGGAAACTCACCATTAACAGCTCAATCCGAGGGGCGGATAAACGGTTGTCTTTCAAACTCCCTCTGCACGCGATAGGATAGCGCTACAACCAACCAGAGCAACGAAGGTGAAAAAGAGCTTGTTGATAGATTAAACATTCGCCTTATCTGGTCAGCAAAACTCCGAACACATCTTCCCTTTTTAAGAATGACTTCAGTGCCGTTCTTTGTTTTTTTCTCAGAGATAAGCTTAACTCCAAGTCTTCCAGAGTCGCGGTCAAAGCTGATTCGAAAGACCGCCGTTCGCCAGTTTCTGTGTTTACTAGAAGCATGCAAACGCAACTCGGCCATCATCATTATGGCCCCGCCCACCGACTCTATACACGATGTGATTGGCCCGGCAAGAGTTAGGTGATTACAGCTCAGAAGGGTATTGAGAGTTGCTAGACGACACTCCTGGGCAGATTAGATTTGCTGCCGCTAGGGTGCATCTAGATTTCTAGGCTACCTGGAACTAGTGTAGACTTAAAAATTAAGCTTTTCCCCATGGTAGTTTAATTCACAGGACCGGACACCAGTTATTTTGCCAAGAGATTTATTTTATATAATTTATATAATTGTATATCAGACATTGAGAAAGACAATTTTCCAAGGAGATGATCTTCATTCCAGCTTTCTCTGTCTTCCTGGACACCCAGTTTGGATTTTATAGGTTGCTCAGACAGATAAATCAATTGTATTACTAGATAAACAGGTTGTTTGCGCTATACCTCATGCTTTCACACGGCATAATATACCCTAGAACATATGCATAGAGAACTAGAATCAGCTAACAATGCAGAAGCATTCAAAGTGTAGCTAAATGACAAAAACCGTCAGTTTAAGATATAAGGATGAATAAGTTATTTGTATTATTGTCATTACCCCAGACTTACAAATCCTATTTTTGCAATGAAAACAGATTTGCAGAAAGTGACACACAGCCCCGTTTACCGATGCCTCGATGAAAAAGAGCAACTATCCAGCTAACAAAAAGATGTTTAAAGAACACTTAATGTTATAAAACGTTATTTCTGAATGTTCTCTGAAAAAAAAGTATTATTTAAAGGTGTCATGAACTGGATTTTTAAATGTTTCAAATTCTCACTCACAAAAGGTCTTTATCAAACAAACAATGATTTTTCTCTCATCCACCAGCAATTAATTGTAATGTTATATTTTTATTACTTGGCCCACCAGATTGGTGGATATAAGCTCAAACCATGCATTACACACACACACACACATGCCAAGTACGGCAGACAGCATGATCAAATCTTCCGCAATTGTATTTGTCCTTCAAATATCAAGTCAACAGATTGAACAACGCACATCAAGAAAGGAATGTTATTTCACTATTTAAGATAGCCCCTTCAGCAGGCCGGATTTACGTTTTGGTTGCCCGTCTAGAAAACACAGCCCAGGGGTGTGATTCGGGAGCAGATTTTGGACATGTATGGGCCAGGGCTCGTAAAGCCCAGCAATTAACCACCGCAAATAAAGGATTCTCCAGATGTTGACAGCGTGCTAAGGTATGTCCTGTTAGACACGTACACAAAATATATATCAAACAATCTGTAACAATGCAGTATATCTCATCCTGTATCTCATCCTGTCTGCAAATCTAGTCTCTTATTCAAAAAACGAATCCGTGGTGAAATGAAGGAACAAACGCTCAATGTCTTCCCAGCGTGAGCTGGATATTCATTAAAAATAAAGTTGATCCATGCATTCGTAATATTGCAATTCGAATAAAACTCATGCAGTACGTTTATTGCTTAGAAGTTCGATCCGGTTTAGCTCTATGTAGGTCTGTGTCATGTCAGGCAAGAGTCAGTGGGCGTGGCTACAGAATCATGAGTTGTTCATCTTATGTTGAGGCGGTGTTTCACCTCACGCCTTCACGTCAAGGTGTGGCATATTCTGAGACTGAGAGTTTTCTGTGGCCTAGTCCACACGTACACAGGTATTTTTATTACCGGAGTTTTTTCTCCTCCGTTTTAAAAACAATCGCGTCCACAAGAGCACAATTTTTAAAAAAATCTGTCCACATGAGAAAGCAAAACTACGCTATGATTGGCTGCCTGATTTCCACATGGGTCCCATCCACGGCACTGATGCACATTGCACTGACTGAGGGATGCCATGGGCTCAGTGAAACTCTTCTACAAGTCCCTTTACTTTGGACTCAGTGACAGGTAACTTTATGGTGCAGGGCCGAAGTGGACTGTAATAGCTTCACACGCTTGCTTAACTATTTTGTATTATGGCATTCTGACGCCTTTGTTCTGCAATACAAGGAAATATCTGTAGGCTATACATGTGATAAGCGCTGTTAGTGGAGTCCACCACATAGACTCACGCAAATCAAAAGGAGATAACGTGGAAAATCTGACGTCAAACAAAGGAGAGAACGGCGCGCACTTCGATTTAAAAAGAAGAAATCTCCGGTTTCTCCATCTACACGACAACGCTGTAAAGAGTTTCTAAAAATCTTCACCCTGGCCAGTGTTTTCAAAAAAGTCTAAAGTTAATTTCTCAATTCATGACTCCTTTAAAAAAAAAAAAAAATTAGGCATACCTGTTTATGACTTTTAAATAATAAAACATCTTATCTAAATTTTAAATCTATGCTGTCTATATACCACTATGGATGTTTAACTAGTAAATTACAACTCATTAAATAATAATAAATTAGATAATCAATAAAATAATCAAACAGTTTAAGTAGAATAACATTATATAAGGGTGGACTAACTACATTTATTATACTTAAACAACTAAATTTAATAGAGGTAATTCAAATAGAGTAGATTCAAATAGATGTGTTAAATGTAAATAAAATCAATTGATTGCAACTTCTTACCTTAAAAAAAATTAAATTAGTATTTTTTCAGTCCTTCCAACTAATCCAACTAATCCATTCAACTAAAAAAAGTTCCATCGTAACTTCAAAATGTAATCTGATTACGTAATGCACGTTACCCGTAAATAATTACTTTTAACATTAACATTTTTTTATAGTTCTCACATGATTTCATATTTTATTGACTGGTTTCTTATAATAATCTATAAACACACTATGTCTGTGTTATTACTGTATTATATTTAATAAAGTATCTCTTCAGTTTAAACCAAAAACACATGCTGTCTACTCAGTGAATCTTAAAGTCTCTAAAAAATATGTGTAAAAAAAATCGTTAGTCGATCAGTTCCTGATTTTGCTGCAGGTCATGTTCGAAACATCACTCTTCTGATACCACCTTTTCTGAAAGACATTTCCTCCAGAAATCGTTTTCCACCACACTTTGGCTTCCTCTGTAAGTCCGTTCTGCTTCAGTATCTGCTCTATCTGAAGAACACAGACTTTTATTACATAATGCACAAAGTCATTAATATATATTTAGTGTTAAGTAAATTGAAATAACCTTCGCTAAAATCTCTTTCTGCAGGTCCAGATCGTTCATATTTCGACTTGATTTCACCTCCAGTCTCACGATCTGTCTCTTCATGTCTGTAAGAGAAACATACACGATAAAGTTCTCAGGCTAATTAATAAGTTATAATAAGTGATAATGACAAACAACAGTCAAAATATTTAGTAAATAAACTTTTGATTTTTAATCACTAATTATGATTTTTCTTATAAATTCCAATGAATTTTCATTTGTTCAGATTAGTCAATCTGAATTAACAATTGTACAGCATTTATTAATCTTAGGTCATGTTCATGTGGCAAGCGGCGAGACTGTGGGGTTGTGAGAATGGACTCGCGTCTCACAGTCCCTCGGCCTCGACTGCTTGCCACAGTTCATGTCTAACATTTACAAGTAAGGCCAATAATTGCATCGGTTAACATATGGAGATCTTAATGTGGCTCCATGAGTAAACTGGTAAGACTCTGCACACAGCTAATTGACTACTTTTATAAATAAAAACATTTTAGTACATTGAAAAGGTTTCTAAAATTTGGTTAATTGGAAATGAAATTACCCTAATGTTTAACAAATGAGACCTTATTTAAAGTGTTACTTTAGCCAAACATGGAGCATTATGTCAAATATCCTGTAAATATTTCATTTAATGACGGTCAGAAGAAAAACAAAACAAAAACAGCAATCTTGTTAAACTTTCCACAACTAAATCTTGCCAATTCATTAATCAACCTACAAAGACTAAACATTGCATATCAGGTGAACAGTTTAGTTCAATTGAAAACAACTTACTATAACAGACAAATGCTAATTTATTCGGACACATCCAGTCATGCCACAATCCAGCATGTGTGATGTATACACAAAACTGCTTGCCACCAGAATTGTTCGGCTGTCCGCTCTGCCATTTGCGAAACGTGGATTCGCTCTGATCAGACCAGATCCAGGGGGAGTCTGCATTCTTCCGATATAGTCCAATCCACAAGTCTTCTCTAAAACCGTTGGGGGCTCTTTGTAACAACTCATCAAGATCCGCCTGGTCATCAACAGAGGCGAGATCAGTGTAATGCTTCCTGCAGTACGCCTGTGCATCTGGCCAGCTCATTTTCTCAGGAATAATGTAAAATATATGAGAGTTCACACCAAAGTTCAGAGCTGTGGAGAGACATTACAATATCAAATAATTAGGGATGCACCGAATCCAGGATTCGGGTTCGGATTTGGCCGAATATTGTGCTTTTTGACTGGGTTCGGTTTCTGCCGAACCTTAGAATTTTTTTCCACCGAACAGAACCCGCTTGCACTACGCGATACTGGTCGATGATGCCGCGGTTGATTATGGCAGCGTGTTTACTAGGTGGACCGTTCGAATGCAGTAGGCTGTGAGAGAGTGAAAATGGATCTTGTGAACAGAAAATGTGTTGTTTGGCAGTACTTTCAGTCACAAGAAGGCAATTCAAGTCGAGCTATATGTTCAATTTGCAATGCCGATTTGTTTCGTGGTGGCAAGAACCCTAAACAATAGCCACTGGATGTCCGGTTCTCGAACGAATCGTTCTTTTTAACCGGATCTTTTTATTGATCCGGTCGAACCAGTTCACCAAATCGGACTGAATCGTTCTAAACGGCTCGCGTCTCAAATCAGCGCTGATCCCACAAGTTACTATAGTTACTCACTTTCTGACATGAGTGACAGGCCCTCAGACTAGAAATAAACTAATATCTTGAAGTATATGTAGTAACTTCAACAGTTCACTGAACTGAGACATGTTTCGCTGTGAGAACCGGTAATATATGAGCATGGGTGAACCAAGGATTTGTGTAAGTTTATGTTACGTCAATGTAAGTTTATTTAATCTGTGTAAAACATCAGTGTTTGCATGCAGTGGCTGTATTGAGTGCTTTTGCAAAACGTATTAAAAAACGTATTCAAGATGACGATGATGACAATAATAATTATTACTATACTAAGTTTTAATTAAAAATACTTTACATGAATGTGTTTGAATGTATTTTCATCCGCTGGTATGATAGAAATTACGTCTTTATGTAAGGACGTAAAAGAAGCAGTGATCCGGGGTTTTTTTGTGCATGAAGGAATCTACAGACAGCAATACGGCACAGTCATCCTGGCATAATTAAATTTGAAATTAAATTAAAAATACACTGCTGTGGACGTTGTTTATGTCATTAATGTGTTTACTGTGATAATGGACTGAGGATGCGAGTTGGATTCAGTATTCGGTTTTGGATTCGGCAGAATCTTAACCAGTGGATTCGGTATTCGGCCAAACCTCAACAATCTGGATTCGGTGCATCCCTACAAATAATACTCAAGCAAATACTTCAAAAAGCCTAAACTTAGCAAAGCTTAATGTGG
This sequence comes from Pseudorasbora parva, assembly GCF_024679245.1. Lineage (NCBI taxonomy): Eukaryota > Metazoa > Chordata > Actinopteri > Cypriniformes > Gobionidae > Pseudorasbora > Pseudorasbora parva. Next base: position 68,285,380 of record NC_090172.1, on the reverse strand, counting down.
AACCTTAACTTTACATCAACAATGCAAACACATCTAAAGCACTGCTTTAGATTATGCCTGTTCTAACCCACTTCAGCCTCTAGTGTCAAAGTATGCAGATTTCAGCCTTTTCAGAAGCGCTTTCTGTACACCGGAAGTATAAATGTATTTCTTACATAGAAGTCCATGAAAATAAATGTGCAGCCACCTCAGTGATAAAACTTGTGCATTCATAAGGTGATGGCAGGTTTTGTGATCAGGGAAACGCGCTGCTCACGTGGTCAGTAACATGACTGCATGCTGTAAATAAAATGTCATGTGCTTGGTCTAATAAGAATAAATGCATATTTAATTTAGTAATAGGAAAATAATATCCTAATTTTTTTTATCTGTTTAAAACTAGGAAGATATAAAGGCGCACATTATAGTTAAAATAGTTACCTTTCGATCAGTCACTCCGAGTAACATCAGTGACTAACGAATATGGGTTTCGCTTAACCTCTTATACTCAGGGCCATTTTTTGGGATTTTCGCCTGGATTTGGCCTACCCAAATTGAAAATCTTCCCATACACACATACAGTGGTCTAGGTTCAAAATGTTGGTGTCATTTTACAGGAAACCCGTTGAAGTTACATAAAACACTGCTAAAAGTGATAAACATGGAAGTATATGTTGTCTAAGCTGTAATAACCTGACCAAAAAGTAGGCACTTATTTGATTTTTTCCCCCCATAAATTCATTTTTGAAAGTGTGTAACTCAGGCCCTGTGTGCTCTAAGAACCTACAGACAGTTTGGGCTATTTCCACTAAATTCCAGAAAATAGTGGAAAAAAGAAGTTTGTCTATGGCATGTTGTATGCCAGATTTATTCAAATAGGTCTGAAGGTATGACCCTCCTTTTTCCCACAACCCCTCCCCCGACCCTGCTACCCACCCTCCACCACCATATATAGTGATATAAATGCAATATCCCAGTGTCATTAAATTAATTATACATGCTGGAAGTAGCCCAAACTGTCTGCAGGGTCCTAAAGCACACAAGGCCCGAGTTACACACTTTCAAAAATTAATTTATATAAAAAAAATCAAAAGGGCGCTTAATTTTTTCTTTGCGTCCTGAACCCTTCACAGGCTTCCGTTCAGGATGTCTGTGACCTGGGAGAGGATGGCTCCCAACCCAGTGTCGAATGCGTCCATCTGTAACAGGAAGGAGCGATTGAAGTCAGGGGCTCGGAGCACTGGTGCCGAGGTGAGGGCCATCTTGATGCGCTGGAACGCCGCCTCGGTTTCGGCGCCCCAGGGGACCTTCTCCGGCTGTCCCTTCCTGGTTAGGTCTGTCAGGTGAGAGGCTAAGGAGGAGAAGTCAGGGATAAAGCACCCGTAGTAACCCGCCAACCCCAAAAAGGCCCGTACCTATGTCTTGGTGACTGGACGAGGTGCGGAGAGAATCGCGGTGACCTTCCTTTCCTGGGGCCGGATCAAGCCCCGTCCCACCTGATAGCCCAGGTACTTGGCATCAGCGAGTTCTAGGTGACACTTGCGGGGGTTGGCAGTCAGCCCAGCTCGACAGAGCTCCGACAGCACCCTCCGCAGCCGATCTAGGTGGTCTTCCCACATCTCTGAGTGGACCACGACATCATCCAGGTAAGCCGCCGCGTACGCTTGGTGTGGCCGGAGTAGGACGTCCATGAGGCGTTGGAAGGTGGTGGGGGCCCCGTGCAGGCCGAAGGGGAGGACGTGGTAATACCAATCACTGCTCGGGGTCGAGAAGGCCGTCTTTGGCTTGGCCTGTTCGGAGAGGGGGACCTGCCAGTAGCCCTTGGTGAGGTCGAGGGTTGATATGTAGCGCGCCCTCCCCAGGCGGTCCAGCAGCTCATCTACTCGGGGCATTGGGTATCCGTCAAACTCAGAAACTTCATTTAGGCAGCGGAAGACATTACAGAAGCGGAAGGTACCGTCGGGCTTTGGGACCATCACGATCGGGCTGGACCACGGGCTGCGGGATGGTTCGATGACCCCTAACTTCAGCATCTCCTGTACCTCCACTTCGATGGCGTGTCGCCGAGCCTCTGGAACCCGGTAAGGCCGCTGCCGAACGACGACTCCTGGTGGTGTTCAGACATCATGCTCTAGGACGTGGGTCCGCCCGGGCAGAGAGGAGAATACCACAGAAAACTGACTGACCAGGTGCTGCAGCTCCGACTTTTGGGCCGCCGACAGCTGAGGATCCATGTCGACCACCACGGGCGGGGGATCCGCGAACGCTGAGAATTGGGGCCTGGTCCTGACCCAGCATCTCAGGAGATTCACATGATATAATTGGTCGGCCTTCCTCTTCCCGGGCTGCCGGATCTGGTAGGTGACGGGACCGACCCTCTCTGTGACTGTAAACGGGCCCTGCCAAGTGGCCAGAAACTTGCAGGCGGCCGTGGCGACCAGGACCAACACGTGATCCCCACGCTGGAATTCCTGGGGCTGGGCTGCCCGGTCGAAGTGCCTCCGTTGGGCCTGCTGGGCCTTGGCCAGGTGCTCCCGGACGATGGCATCACGTGGTCGATCCGTTCCCTCATCTGGCGCACATGCTCAACGGTGGTTCGGTGTACCCCCGGTTGTTGCTCCCAGGCCTCCTTGGTGACGTCGAGCAGCCCGCGCGGCTGCCGGCCGAAAAAGCAGTTCGAACAGGGTGAACCCCGTAGATGCTTGTGGAACCTCCCGGATACCAAAGAGCACATACGCCAGCATCTTGTCCCAGTCTCGCAGGTCTTCGGCCGCCACCCGGCGCAGCATCTGTTTGAGGGTTTGATTGAAGCGCTCAACGAGCCCGTCGGTCTGGGGGTGGTACACCGTTGTGCGGAGCTGTTGCACCTTCAGGAGCTTGCAGAGGTCTGCCATCATCCGGGACATGAACGGGGTGCCCTGGTCAGTCAGTATCTGGGCTGGGATGCTGACCCGGCCACCCAGGAGGAACAGTTCCTGGGCAATGACCTTCGTGGTGGCTTTTCTGAGCAGAATGGCCTCTGGGTAGTGGGTGGCATAGTCCACGATGACCAAGATGCGTTCGTAGCCCCGGGCGGACTTCGGGAGCGGCCCCACCAGGTCCAGTCCAATCCGCTCGAAGGGTACCTCAATGATGGGAAGTGGAATCAGCAGGCTGGGGGGAGGAATCCATGGCGACGTCCGCTGGCAAGTGGGGCATGCCTGGCAGAAGCGCTTCACCTCAGCCTCCAGGCCGGGCCAATGGAAGCGGTCTCGGAGCCCCTGAATGGTGTTCTGGGCCCCGAGGCGGCCTGCCATCGGATGGGCGTGGGCTATTTCAATCACGGCCTCTGTCTTGCTTCGTGGGACCACAAGGAGATTTTTTTCCTCCCCCCTTCGCTGTGTGACACAATAAAGCAGGCCTTTCTCAATTATAAAATGTGGAGTGGGGTGAGGCGCGAGGTAGGTAGGTCTTTCCCCTCCGCGACCCTGACCTGAGCCCAGCAGTGTTTTAGGCGGTCGTCCTCGTGCTGCTCTCGCACGAATGCCCTGGCCCCCGACACCTACTGGAAGAGATCATAAAAGAGGTTAGCAGACTGGGGGGTTGACTCACCATCTTTGGGGCTGTCGGAGAACAGCAGCACGGGACGCCGTCTGGGCTTCCGCGCTGTTCAGCGTTTTGGGCGGTTCCCGGGCCGACTGGTAGGCTGGGTGGCGGCGGCGAGGAGGCGGTCGAACCCCGGGCCAATCCCTTCCGAGCCGGACTGGGACCCACCTTTTACGGGCCAGGTGGCGGGTGCGGCCGTGATGGTGACGCGTTGCGCCGGATCTTCTCGGGTGTCGCCTTGCACACAGACGTTAGGGACTGAGGTCTTGGACTCAATTTGCGGCGACAGGACAGCCGCTTGCACTATACTGATGGCGCTGCCAGAATCCAGGAGAGCCAGGAAGGGGCGGCCATTGATTCTCACCTCCGCCCGTGGTGCGTTCTCCGTGTACGCGGAACGTGGAACTCCGTGTTCTCCTGAACGCGGAACTTCCGTTGCCATGGGCTCATCCGGGGGCCCGGGAACCGCCGGCCTGCTTACTGGTTGCGGGGTACCCTCCGGCGTGCATCGCTCCTGGACCACCCTTCGGGGAGAGGGCGTCGATCACTCCCCGACCTCCCGGTGGTGGGTGGCATCCGCCAGCTCGATGGCCCTGACCAACTCGTCTTTGTTGGAGGGATTCCGCATACCAACTGCCTGACGTAGATGGCGCGGGAGAGCCTGCAGGAGACGGTCCAGGAGACGAGAGAGGTCCGTGGCTTGGATCCGCAGGGGTCGTCGTGGGTCGTATGCCCAGTCATGAAAGAGTTGTGCCGCGCTGATCGGCGACAGCCCGACGCGCCCTAGAATCTCCTTTTTTAATTCTGCATAAGAAGTACCCTGCGGGGGGGGAAACGCAAAGTATGCTCGCTGGGCTTCCTCTGACAGCAGCGGTGCGACAATCTGTGCCCATGGCCCATGGCGATGGTTTCAAACATCTCAAGATACATCGCCACATCATCGTTCGCTGTCATCCTCGGTAATAATTGGGTTGCCTGGACGAGAGGGTCAGGTAGCGGAACGCGTTGGGCAGCAGCAGCGCGGAGCGTGAGCAACTCCCGCTCGGTGTCATCTTGCCGGGAGGCCATGTGTTCCATGATCTGCTGCTGGCGGATGCTCACCTCGGTGAGGTTTTTCAACAGTTCCTCCATCGTCGCGGGGAGGAGCGCCACCTGTGAAAACAGAAAGGATGAGCTAGTCTTTGTTGAATGTGCGACAGGGAAAAAAAAAAACTCCAATACAAAACAAAAACCTCCAGGGGAAAAATCCGCTCCACGTGAAAACCTGGTGTTGGTGACTTCTTCACTCTTCTGCCCGCATTCTCCACCAGTGTGACGGGGTGAAGAAGCACATGAAACGGGATGGCAGGTGAATCCCCGAAGGGTGGATTTTTATTAGTGGGTTTGACAATGAAAGTGAAAGTGCGGCGTGAAGAGTGCTCTGTGCTCGGCGTGTCTCTCTCTCTCTCTCTCCCTTTTGGGTGCTCGCGGTGATGTGGGTCCGTGCTCCTTCTCTCGTGGTGGGGCTGGCCGGCACACGCTGCTCTTTGGGGGAAAAAACGGAGACAACAGTTAGCCGAGTCTTCTGGAGACATCTCTCACCTCTCTGGTCGTTTGGCGGGCTTATGAAGCCACTGGCTGATGGGGCGCAGGTGTGGCGGCTCAGCCCGTGATTAACGTGCCCAGGTGTGACGGCTTTGTTTCCAGGGTGAAGCTGATGAGTGCTCGGGACACTTGTCACAACTGTCAAACTATTTACATACAGAAATGAGAAACTACTTAACATAAGATTTGATTAGTAAAGTAGATCTAAAGAGTAAACTGATAAATACTATCCCAGAGATCAAGTGACAGACAACCCTTCAAGTTTGGAATAGTAAAAAAGAAAATAAAGAACATGATGAATGTCATACTTTAATTAGCAAGAATGCATTAAATTAAACAAAAGTGTGAAAAAAACATTATACACAGTTCACGCTTAACATTATGACTCTGACCATATATACTACCAAAAGTTTGGACACTTTTCCAAACTTTTGACTAGTAGTATATATGTCCTAATACTGTTGGTCAACACTTTTGCTTCCAAAACAGCCCTGACCCATCGAGGAATGGACTACACTAGACCCCTGAAGGTGTGCTGTAGTATTTGGCACTGAGATTTTAGTAGCAGATCCTTTAAGTCCTGTAAATTGTCAGGTGGGGCCTCCATGGATCGGACTTGTTTGTTCAGCACATCCCACAGATGCTCAATTGGATTGAGATCTGGGGAATTTGTCAACACCTCAAACTCGTTGTTGTGCACCTCAAACAATTTCTGAACCATTTTACAAACTCGTTGTTGTGCACCTCAAACAATTTCAGAACCATTTTGCAAACTGTGATGAACTGTGTATTATGGCACCTTTCTATTAGAACCACCATTAACTTCTTGAGCAATTGGAGCTCCAGTAGTTTGATCGGACCACACAGCCAGCCTTTGCTCCCCAAGTGCATCGATGAGCCTTGGTCGCCCATGACCCGCAATGTGCCTTGGGTGCCCAAGAGCTGCAGTTTTGGAGATGCTCTGACCCAGTCATCTAGCCGTCACAATTTGGCCCTTGTCAAACTCACTCCAATCCTTACACTTGCTCATTTGTCCTGCTTCTGATATATCAACTTTGAGGACAAAGTGTTCACTTGTTGCCTAATATATCCCACCCACTAACAGGAGCCGTGGTGAAAAGATCATCAGTGTAATTCACTTGTAGATATAGTCATAATGTTATGCCTGATCGGTGTATGTTACAATAGATGACATACAGCTGTTTTAAATTACAATACCATTTCACTGATTTTATTTTTAATCAAAATAATGCATGCAGTATAATGATACTGATATAACAATTTACATTTACATTTAATCATTTAGCAGACGCTTTTATCCAAAGCGACTTACAAAAAAGGGGAGAGCAATAGAAGCAACGAAACAAACAAGGCCAACAACCTGTAAGAGCTGTAAGAAGTCTCAATTAATTAGCACAGTACACATTTTTATATATATATATATATATATATATAGCCACCTACAACAAAAACTCACGTACGCAAAATACAGAACACTGGATTTTGATAGCCATGATAACAACCCATTAGGACTAAGGCTGTTGCCCCAGCTGTTGTCGTTAAACTATGATAAAAAAGAATTGTGGGGTAAAAAAAAACAGCATCCTTATACATCTTTAATTCAAATAATAATTAATGTATAAAACATCTGTTTGTTTGGTGAAAATGTTCAATACTTTCCATAATATAGTATAAATCTACAGTAGAGAGAGATGAGTGTAAACTAAACTACAAATGAAAAATCATACAGACTAATCATATAAACAGAGCAAACAGAACAAAGGAAAACCTTGCAGAACCCTCAGTTAATAATATTAGTGTGAATCTAGTCAAATAGCAGATGCGTGTGTGTTGTACTTTACCCAGTAAGTTCCACAGGCACTTGAAGAGCTTCATCATGGCTGAATAAAGGCGTCTGTCTTTCTTTTAGGGATGGAGAGTTTTATATGTTTTATGGAGGACTAAATATTTAAATGTGAAACTTTGCGTTTTAAATCCCTTCCATCTCCATCTCTCTCTCTCTCTCTCTCTCTCTCTCTCTCTCTCTCTCTCTCTCTCTCTCTCTCTCTCTCTCTCTCTCTCTCTCTCTCTCAAACAAGCCAAATTTATTGGCATGACTTGTGCAGTATTGCCAAAGCATTGGCCATCACATAAGCAATGAAAAATACATCAATAATGTCAATAAATTAATCCTTAAACAAATACATGAACACATTCTATAATCAAGAATAATTATGATAAGAAGTATTTCTGTGTTAAAAATACTCCTTCCGGTTTCTCACAAGTGTCGGAGAGTTTTTTTCGAGTATGGGTCGGCTTGACGTTAATAGAGCGGAAGGTCCTTGTATGGGCCGTACGGGCTCTTCTCCCGGCAGGGTGCGTGCGTGTGTGACTAGAGCGAGAGAGGAAATGCACGCCCATACACCCCCGCCGAGCTCCACTTTATTCCTATCTGTGACATCAAGCGACTTCAACGCTTCAGCACAGCAAGTCACTGCTGTCAGGACTTCACCAAATCATACCAAAGAAGTGTGTTTCTGCCGGAGCGGTCCCAGCGATAAAGGTTCGGTCCTGCTTTGGAAGCAGCCGGTGAGTTAAACTGCTTCAGATGTCTGTGCTGTCGGCTATCGTCGCGTGAGTAAACATCAGTAAACGACACGATCGCGTGCTTCCTCATTCAAATGTGCTAACGGACTCCATTGCTGTTCTCTGTATAACGTTACACTAGTCTGACGTGCAAAACCGTTTTGCTTGCTACTGCTAAGGTTTAGTCGCATACAATAGTCCATAAACCGAATCATGTCCTCATAAACTGTGAGTAAACACACACAAATGTGGAGAGGCCCCTAAATACAGTCCATACCACAGAGACGGACGTCCTGCTGTTGCTGCTTCTCCTGTTCAATTTATTTCTGCCTCAGATTTGATTGTGGATCATTATCTGTATTAGCTGAGATAGCGATGGGTTTCTCCACACTTGAGGACGTCACCGCTTTGTGTGCATTCGTCATTCTTTAGCTCTGCCCACACGATACGCCTCCAGCCGCTCGTTTTTTTTCTGGAAAGACTCGGTACAGCCCATATTTCTTTTATAAATATAATAAAACTAAAGACTTTTCAGAGATATGAAGGATGCTATACTACTCTATAGGTACTCAAGATTGACATGAGATTGACAATGAGATAACCCCCCCCCCCCCTTTAAAGAAAGGTAAATGTGGGTTTTAAATATGTTTTCAGTGATGCCATTAAAAGAAGAACAAATTAGGTTTCTCGAAGAAGAGTTCTTAACAGTTGTTTTTTTTAGTATAAAGGACATTTTAAAGAAGCTTTTGGGAAAGGTTCTGTGGATGTTAAAGGTTGATGGACTGACCTACGAAGTTTTCTGATTGCTGTGGCTTATTACCTTACAACCTGCACTTCAACAAACAGTACACAGATCAGAAAACATATTTCAACATCCAAAGTAATTAGGTTCAGCATTATAACAAGTAAAATCAGTTTATTTTAGGCAAGGCAAAATGCTTTTCCGTCATTTCACCAATTCTGAGGGTGGGGGAGCGGGGTGTATTATTTCAACTTTCACTGAGATTGACCAAGGCACTAAATGATGCCTGGGTGACACAAGTCCAAAGTATAAATAAAAAATGCATAAGAAAAAGAATACAATGTAAAGAGAATTAAAAATAATAAAATGATGATAACCAAAGAAAAGAACAGGTAAACTAAAACAGTTATAAAAAGAATTGAAAAAATGATGCATAGATAAGGTGCAATCAGTCGGACGTACAGTGGCTCAGAGCTCATTCAGTAAATGCACAGCTGAACAGATGTGTTTTGAGTCTGGATTTGAATGTGGCGACTGTTGGAGCACATCTGATCTGTTCAGGAAGCTGGTTCAGCTGCGGCTGGCATAATAGCTAAAGGCAGACTCTCCTTGCTTTGAGTGAACTCTTGGTATTTCTAACTGACTTGATCCTGCTGATCTGAGTGATCTGTTGGGTTTGTATTTAATCAGCATATCTGCGATGTATTGAGGTCCTAGCTCATTGAGTGATTTATAAACAAGTAATAGTACATGAAAGAATGAACGGACCCGTACTAACAAATAAATATCAATATCAAATCCAACACAATAGACGGAAACCATTTTAACTGGCCAGTTTATACACCAGATGAGCCAGGTGCGTTGGTGTGGATCCATCCATGCTGTGTTCACATCCTTTTTTATGCAAACTTTGAATTGTTAACTCTCAAATATTTGCATCAACGTTTATGCACTAGACTCAGTAGACGCTTTTGCTTTGTTTCTCCTAAAAACAGAAAGGGAGGCACTAAAGAGAGCCGACAAAAGTATTTTGCAGCTTAAATAAATAAATAAATATAATCCTGAACATAAGATTTACTTGACAAGCGTTATTCTTACTAATTTGTTAAACACAGTTTCTTGTTAGTTAATAGTAGGCTAGTTACTGGAATGCAGTGAATTACTCGTTTGGTCCTGTGTAGTAATTAATGAATGAAGGAACCGTATTCTGAAGTGTTACCATGTAAGATATTAAGGGCCAGATTTACTAACAGCTTGCTCCAGCACAAACCCTCTTTTGGCATTAAAAAACTACTGTCAGGATTTACTAAAGACACTCAAGATTGTGTTGGTCAGTATGGAAATGGTTTGGCGGCATCTTTAATTTGCCCGTCATCAGTAGATCACATGCTGAACTTTACACTCCCATCTGTGCTTTTGCTCTCAAACTAATTTACACTGTTCAGAAAATCTGGCTCCAAGACTTGTTTTCAGTGATTGTACCTTTCTTTCTTTTTTATTCTTACTGCACTGGCAGATTTTGTTAGCCTGTTTTAAGCTTATTGAATGAATATGAATATGACACAAGAAAAAATAAGAATAATTAGCTAATAACAGTAATAACAATGTTGATATTTACATGTAAGCATGCTGTGATGTGCTATTATTATTAAAAATACAAATGTAAAAATAATTTAATGTCAGGTATTTCAGTAACTCAGTATTACATACAGTATATTCTGCTTATTAATGTTTCAAAAACCCAGTACATGCACACTATTATTGTAATAAATAATTAAAAGAAAGTTCTCCAAAAGAATGCTGAATGACAAAAAACGTCAGTTTAAGATAAGGATTAATAAGTTATTTTTATTATTGTCATTACCCCAAACTTACAAATCCTATTTTTGCAATGAAAACAGATTTGCAGAAAGTGACACACAGCCCCGTTTACCGATGCCTCGATGAAAAAGAGCAACTTCCCAGCTAACAAAAAGATGTCTAAAGAACACTTAATGTTATAAAACGTTATTTCTGAATGTTCTCTGAAAAAAGTGATATTTAAAGGTGTCATGAACTGGATTTTTAAATGTTTTAAATTTTTTGAGGTCGTCTTCTGACATTTGAGTGGTTTTTACATTCAAAAACATCATAATGAATAAGTAATAGGCTATTTACTATTTTCTGGTTTTGAGGCTCTCTCCTGGGATGCTGGGTTTTGGTGGGCATGCCGCACTGGCATTAAACTCATGCAGTACGTTTATTGCTTAGAAGTTCGATCCGGTTTAGCTCTATGTAGGTCTGTGTCATGTCACGCAAGAGTCAGTGGGCGTGGCTACAGAAGCAGGCGTTGTTCATCTTATGTTGATCTTTTCTTCATCTTTTCTTTGACTAACAAGGAAGTTTTCAGCTCTGAAACTTTCAGGATATTATTATATTACCATGACCTTTTATATATCAAAAGCTCAAGGGAAAGTTAATTTCTCAATTCATGACTCCTTTAAAAAAAAATAAAAAAAAATAGGCATACCTGTTTTCATGACTTTTAAATAAAAAACATCTTATCCAAGTTTTATATCTGTGCTGTCTATATACCACTATGGATGTTTAACTAGTAAATTAGAACGCATTAAATAAAAATAAATTAAATAATCAATAAAATAATCAAACAGTTTAAGTAGAATAACATTATATAAGGGTGGTCTTACTACATTTATTATACTTAAACAACTAAATTTAATAGAGGTAATTCAAATAGAGTAGATTCAAATAGATGTGTTAAATGTAAATAAAATCCATTGATTGCAACTTCTTACCTTAAAAAAAATTAAATTAGTATTTTTTAGTCCATCCAACTAATCCATTCAACTAAAAAAAGTTCCATCGTAACTTCAAAATGTAATCTGATTACGTAATGCACATTAGTTGTAAAGCATTAGTTGTGACATCAAAAGGTAATCTGATTAAGTAATGCACGTCACTTGTTAAGCATTACTTGTAACATCGAAATGTAAGCGGATGACATAATGTACATTCCTTGTAATGATTTACTTTACATGTAACATCACAATGTAATCTGATAACGTAATGCACGTTCCCTATCGTTCAGTCACTCCAACGTAACGTCAGTGACTGTCGAATAGGGGTTTCGCCTAGAAGCCAATCATCTTCGAGATCTTAGAAAACTCCCAATGGCAGTGCCAATGCCATGGGCATGCGAGATTTGCATGCGTAACTCCGCCTACCCACATGGGTATATAAGGAAGTAGCTGGCATAATCGCATTATGTTTCTGCTTCGAAGCCAAGAGCATCTCTTCACTCCTGCAAGCCTGAATTCTGAAGTCCTCTCTTCAGTCTTTGAGACGAGCGGTTCTCCAGGGTGTTGGTGTAACGGCGCTTTCCAGCGATCTCACATTGCCTGCCTGCTGATCTGTGCAGTGGTCTGCAACAGCTGTGTGTGTTTTCCCTCGGCGCTTCGGCACTCAGCAGAGCTTCCTCTCACAAAAAAGCTTGCGTGTGGCACGTCTTTTTCAAGACGGTTTGCCCGCGCACTTTCGGGTGCGGTCGATATCTGTTGTTGTCTTTGGGACGCATTCACTGCTCGACGTGTTTGGGCCCAGCACGTTCGGACAGTGTTTGTGGATGTGCTGTGTTCCCTCTGGGGGAACATGACCATCGCGATGTTGTGGTCGAGACTCAATGATCTCTGTAAAGAGAGAGAGTCCCCTCTGCCACACCCCGATCTACCATCTCCGAGAGACGTAGTACTTTGGCTGGTGGCCAGGGTGACCTGAGGGCGGTGCTGTGGTATTAAGAACCCCGACGATCATTCCTCGGGCCACTCCCGGCCTCTCACACATCGCTTCCAGCGAGTGTTGGACTGAAGCAGCGGGACCGTCTGCTGACGCCCCGTTCGTTTCGTTCACACTCCAGATAGCGGAGACAGGTCGATTGCCGCATCTCAAGGTGGGCTAGAGTCCTTTGGGGATGATGATTCGGCTATGCTCTGGCTCCAGGTGTGGTAGCACTGTAGAATCTGACCTAGAGTTGACAGCCATGTTATCTCGGGCAGCCGCGAGCCTCGGGCTGGTGTGGAACTCCGCCCTGTCACGAGTGCTTGCGGTTGGGCGATTGGTTTTTGGAGGTGGCCCCCGAAAGCTGCGGGCCCCGCCCCAATACCATTTTGCTCCCGAGATGCATGAGGAGTGCACGCGGTCCGGGAGATCCCCGTGTCTTCCCGCGACTGTTCGGTTGCCTCCTCCGCCTTCTCTGCCCTCGAGGGGTCGCGGCCTTAGTCGTGAGTCCCTGAGTCCTGAGTCCCTCCCCTCTCAGTCAGATGCTCTGTTGCGCACTACGGTGTCCACTGAGTGCTTTGACCTGACGCGGTGAGGCTATCCTAAGCGCCCTCCCAAGCCTTTTGGCTCGTCTACTTTGGTGGCGTAGTCCAGCAGTGCTACGGGGTAAGCTGCCGCCCGATGCATAGGCACGAGGACAGAGCTGATCCAGGGCTCACGAGCTGTGTGCCGCCACCGATCCCGCCCCCGGGGGTCGTCGGTGACCACACGCCCCCTGGGCCAGAAGATGTCAACAGCTGTGGTCCGAGAAAGACAATTGGCCTTACTTGGTCGATGTGGAAAGGCTGAGTGAGCCTGCCTCCTCAGCTCGCCCATATCCCAGGCTGGCCTTATCGGCAGCACAGTCGAGGACTGTGCCCAACAGTTCTTGGCCGTCCCCAGAGGCAGACTGAGGCCCTCAAACACTTACTGCCCTGGCACAGTTGCCTCAGCCTCCTCGACTGCCAGGGCGACCTCCTGCAACCCCCTCCCACGTGGCCACAGCAGCAGCCTTCACCCGGGCCATGCAGCGGAGCGCGCCGCAGGAAGCCGCCCAGTCTGCGCCAGCCCCGCAGCCTGCTGAACACCATAAGCGGCGATCCTGACGTGGACAGCTCTGGGATGGGCAGTTCTTTTCAGGGGATGGTGGCAGGACCGCTCCTTCCCCCGGTGGAGGGCAGGGGGAGAATTTTTTGTCCAGCTGCTGGCAGGTCAGCAGCACCCTTTGTAAAGAAAGAACTGATTAACCCATCCCTGAGCACCCAGAGACCGGTGACGGCAGTGCGCACCGCCCCCGGGCCACGCCGCTCTTCTTCCTCTCTGTCGCCAGCCCCCTCTCAGAGCAGACCCCAGTGGAACGCGAGTCCTTCCCTGGTCTCCTCTGTCAGGGCGCAGTCTTTACCAGTGTCCCGACACCGGGCCACTATGCCACCCGAGTCCGGGCCGGTAACACTGCCTCTCTGCCTCACCGAGGGTATGCCGGTGCTCTGTATGACCCCGTTGGTAGACTCCCTGGGAGCGTGGCTTCAGCTGCCGGGACTGTCCCGCTCGGCTACGTGATTCAGTTCGCGCGAGCTCCTCCCCGATTCCGGGGTGTCCGGTTCACCATGGTGGGGCCCTATGCCCCTGTCATGCGTGCGGAGATCGCTACCCTAATGGCGAAGGGCGCGATCGAGCTCGTCCCTCCAGCCGAGATGAAGTCCGGCTTCTACAGCCCTTACTTCCTTGTACCGAAGAAATCCAGTGAGTTACGGCCAATCCTGGACCTTCGCATCCTGCACAGGCTTCCGTTCGGGATGTTGATTACGTAAAGCCTTTCGAATGCGTTCGTCCATACGATACTCTTTGTCTGTTATGGTGGGAAGCTGAAAGGGAAGGCTCTCTCAAAGCAAAGGTTGTCTCACTGGATAGTGGACACCATTGTTTTGGCTTACCAGCAGCAGGGGCGCCCATGCCCCCTTGGGGTCAGGGCACACTCCACTCGGAGTGTGGCCTCCTCTTGGGCTTTAGCACATGGCCCTCCGCTGACAGATATCTGCAGAGCTGCAGGCTGGGTGACACCAAACACATTCGCCAGATTTTACAATCTCCGAGTGGAGCCTGTATCCGACTATGTACTCGCCTCTACAAGTGGCCAGTAATGGATTGGCTCAGGTGTCTTCGCTTGCTCGCCATTCCACTCCACGGACTGGATACGTGCGATATATTCTTCTCAGGTGAGCTCCCCGAGAGCCCTGAGCTCCTTCAGCACTGACGACACCGACGCCAGTAAGTCTGCCCTTAGCCCAGACACTCGTGTCCGGCCAGCTGCCCCATGTGCATGGTTCCCCTCCGGCGACCCCCACGTGTATTTCCACCGTAAGCCTCCCTGAGTGGGTGTATTCCCTTGGCAACCTTGCCACCCCCTGGGGTTAAAAATCCACCTGTGGCTGGTACCCCAGTGATCTTCCGTATGCAGCCCTTAGCGGGTCATATGTGTTTTCTTAAGTCCTCCCTATGGGTAGGCAGTATGGCGCATATCTCCAACTGGAATATGCCTCCCAGTGTACCTTGGTATTCCTGCGTTAAGTGGAGGCCTTTGACCGTCCTATCTTGCATCAGGGCACTCACGCTTGCGCAGGGCACTGGAAGACAGCCGAGTGGCTTGATTACATTGGGACCCCCATGTGGGTAGGCGGAGTTACGCATGCAAATCTCGCATGCCCATGGCATTGACACTGCCATTGGGCATTTTCTAAGATCTCAAAGATGATTGGCTTTTAGGCGAAACCCCCATTCGTCAGTCACTGACGTTACGTCTCTGTTCCCTCCTCAGGGAACGAGGGTTACATAACCGAGACGTTACTTGTAAAGCATTACTTTACTTGTGACATCAAAATGCAATCTGATTACGTAATGCACATCACTTGTAACATCACTTTTTTTTTTATAGTTCTCACGATTTCATATTTTATTGACTGGTTTCTTATAATAATCTATAAACACACTATGTCTGTGTTATTACTGTATTATGTTTAATAAAGTATCTCTTCAGTTTAAACCAAAAACACACGCTGTCTACTCAATGAATCTAAAAATCTCTGAAAAATGTGTAAAAAAAAAATCGTTAGCTGGGTATATATTTTATATTACACAAGAAATGCCATATGAGACGATCAGTTCCTGATTTTCCTGCAGGTCATTTTCGAAAAATCACTCTTCTGATACCACATTTTCTGAAAGACATTTCCTCCAGAAATAGTTTTCCACCACACTTTGGCCTCTTCTGTCAGTCCATTCTGCTTCAGTATCTGCTCTATCTGAAGAACACAGACTTTTATTACATAATGCACAGTCATCAATAAGTCATCAATAGATATATTCAGTGTTCAGTAAATTGAAATGACCTTCACTAAAATCTCTTTCTGCAGGTCCAGATCGTTCATATTTCGACTTGATTTCACCTCCAGTCTCACGATCTGTCTCTTCATGTCTGTGAGAGAAACACACGCGATAAAGTTCTCAGGCTAATTAATAAGTGATAATGACAAACTTCTGTCAAAATATTTAGTAAATAAACATCCTAATTATGATTTTTCTTTTATTAAAAATGTGTTCGTAACACTTTCCAATAAGTTTTCATTTGTTCAGATTAGTCAATCTGAATTAACAATTGTACAGCATTTATTAATCTTAGGTCATGTTCATGTGGTTGTGAGAATGGACTCGCGTCTCACGGTCCCTCGGCCTCGACTGCTTGCCACAGTTCATGTCTAACATTTACAAGAAAGGCCAATAATTGCATCGGTTAACATATGGAGATCTTAATGGGCTCCATGAGTAAACTAGTAAGACTTTGCACACAGCTAATTGACTACTTTTATGAATAAAAACATTTTAGTACATTTAGAAACTACAGAAAGTTTCTAAAATTAGGTTGATTTGATACGAAATTACCCTAATGTTTAATAAATGAGACCTTATTTAAAGTGTTACTTTAGCCAAACATGGATCATTATGTCAAATATCCTGTAAATATTTAATTTAATGACAGTCAGAAAAAGAAAAAAAAACAGCAATCTTGTTAAACTGTCCACTACTAAATCTTGCCAATTCATTAATCAACCTACAGAGACTCAACATTGCATGTCAGGTGAACAGTTCAGTTCAATTGCAAACAACTTACTATAACAGACAAATGCTAATGTATCCGGACACTCCCAGTCATTCCACAATCCAGCAGGTGTGGTGTATATACAAAACTGCTTGCCACCAGAATTGTTCGGCTGTCCGCTCTGCCATATGCGAAACGTGGATTTGCTCTGATCAGACCAGATCCAGGGGGAGTCTGCATTCTTCCGATATAGTCCAATCCACATGTCTTCTCTAAAACCGTTGGGGGCTCTTTGTAACAACTCATTAAGATCCGCCTGGTCATCAACAGTGGCGAGATCAGTGTAATGCTTCCTGCAGTACGCCTGTGCATCTGGCCAGCTCATTTTCTCAGGAATAATGTAAAATATACGAGAGTTCACCCCAGAGCTCAGAGCTGTGGAGAGACATTACAATATCAAATAATACTGAAGCAAATATTTTAAAAAGCCTAACCTAAGCAAAGCTTAATGTGGAACCTTAACTTTACATCAACAATGCAAACACATCTAAAGCACTGCTTCTGTCCCTGCATGGTCAAAGTTCTCTGTCAAGACTTAAAACCTTGACTAAGTTATGCCTGTTCTAACCCATTTCAGCCTCTAGTGTCAAAGTATGCAGATTTCAGCCTTTTCAGAAGCGCTGTACACCTGAAGTATAAATGTATTTCTCACATAGAAGTCCATGAAAATAAATGTGCAGCCACCTCAGTGATAAAACTTGTGCATTCATTTGGTGATGGCAGGTTTTGTGATCAGGGAAGCGCGCTGCTCGTGTGGTCAGTAATATGACTGCATGCTGTAAATAAAATGTCATGTGCTTGGTATAATAAGAATAAATGCATATTTAATTTAGTAAAAGGAAAATAATATCAAAAAAATTGTATCTGTTTAAAACTAGGAAGATTTAAAGGCCCACATAGTTAAAATGGTTTTCTGTCTTTTTTGTTTTGTTTTTTTCAGCAGAAATAAGTGAATACAGCCTCTTATTCACATGAGTTAAACATAAAGCTGCGGTTATTTTAACATATACACTTACCTAAAGGATTATTAGGAACACCTGTTCAATTTCTCATTAATGCAATGATCTAATCAACCAATCACATGGCAGTTGCTTCAGTGCATTTAGGGGTGTGGCCCTGGTCAAGACAATCTCCTGAACTCCAAACTGAATGTCAGAATGGGAAAGAAAGGGGATTTAAGCAATTTTGAGGATGGCATGTTGGTGCCAGACGGGCCGGTCTGAGTATTTCACAATCTGCTCAGTTACTGGGATTTACACACACAACCATTTCTAGGGTTTACAAAGAATGGTGTGAAAAGGGAAGAGCATCCAGTCTGCAGCAGTCCTGTGGGAGAAAATGCCTTGTTGATGCTCGAGGTCAGAGGAGAATGGGCCGACTGATTCAAGCTGATAGAAGAGCAACTTTGACTGAAATAACCACTCGTTACAACCGAGGTATGCAGCAAAGCATTTGTGAAGCCACAACACACACAACCTTGAGGCGGATGGGCTACAACAGCAGAAGACCCCACCGGGGACCACTCATCTCCACTACAAATAGGAAAAAGAGGCGACAATTTGAACGAGCTCACCAAAATTGGACAGTTGAAGACTGGAGAAATGTTGCCTGGTCTGATGAGTCTCGATTTCTGTTGAGACATTCAGATGGTAGAGTCAGAATTTGGCGTAAACAGAATGAGATCATGGACCCATCATGCCTTGTTCCCACTGTGCAGGCTGGTGGTGGTGGTGTAATGGTGTGGGGGATGTTTTCTTGGCACACTTTAGGCCTCTTAGTGCCATTTGGCCATCGATTAAAATGACACAACCTACCTGAGCATTGCTTCTGACCATGTCCATCCCTTTATGACCACCATGTACCCATCCTCTGATGGCTACTTCCAGCAGGATAATGCACCATGTTACAAAGCTTAAATAATTTCAAATTGGTTTCTTGAACATGACAATGGGTGCATTTACATGCACGTTCTTAAGCCGATTATGCCTAATAAGCTGACAATGACCATGGTCATGTAAATGCCGTAACCCATTTTCTTTTATTGTAGTAAGGTCATAAACAGCGTAAGCATAAACCAGTCGACACAGGGAGTTTTTTGCCTCTTGCCCTGATTTTGTGCCGCTTATTGAATACTGTTTACTATACTAAAGAGTGAAGTCCCAGTCTCGCCAACCCCGTCTTCTTCCTTCATACCCATACGAACATTCGCTACACTATCCTATCAATATGGGCCAACATTTCTAAAGAATACTTTCAGCACCTTGTTGAATCAATGCCACGTAGAATTAAGGCAGCTTTGAAGGCGAAAGGGGGTCAAACACAGTATTAGTATGGTGTTCCTAATAATCCTTTAGGTGAGTGTATAATTTCTGCCATAATAACAGCCCATTTCAAATGTTTACATGCTAACAATTCATGAGTGGTGATGAAATATATTGCTCTTGTACATACTTTCCTACGGAAGCCCTGAACGGCCATGGATAATATTTTTTAAGTTTAGTTAATTTTCTCATGATCTCAAGATAACAAAAGTTGTTTTCTTGTGATAACGGCATAATTTTCTCATGATCTCGAGATAACAAAAGTTGTTTTCTCGTGATCACGAGTTTCATTCTGAAATACTGCACTGCACCCAGAGTCTATACCGTTGCTGTAGCAACGAACACAACTTTCACGGGCATCTGATCAATGGATAATAAACGTGCGCTGGATCTTTCAGCAAAATCTTTGCTTCACTTAATAAACGTTTTATTTGTGTAATAAACATGTTTAAATGATCAAAAGAGAAGGAGGCGGGGGGGGGGGGTGCCTTCAGAAGGATGGCAGATTATTCTGTTCTATTCTAAAAATCATTTAGTTTCGATTCAGCCCATTTCATTTTATTCATTAGTTTGAAATAACATTACATAATTTGTTTGTTATTAGTATTCTGTAGGATAGGCTGTGACTGGTATCATGTACGTTCCTTCTACCCTTTATTCCATTAAAAAGAGGTGCAGTAGCCCACTCCATATTTCTAAAAACAACGTCTCGTACAAAATACAATCGTTTTAATTACACAGTATCACTGAATTAAATTTGGCTGCAATGCATCTTTACATGGGCTATACATCACATTTAGGCGATACATTGAGTGACACAATGTGGCAAACTAACGGTTATTTAGGCTGCTGATTAAAATGGCATTCTAATGCACAAAAAGGTGCAAACAGAATAGTGACATCACAATGAGTTAAACAGTAAGTTTAGTAACGCACCAAACGATATTATAGCAAACTAATCACACTAGACCATTCAGTTAAATTAATTGCCTAATGCACACAGTACTGCACAAATTATAGTGATCACGAAAGGTCTTCAACGTGTTCAATCTGGACCAGTACAACACAGTAATATAAGGTGGATAGGCTATACCGCACCCCATTAGTTAATTGGTTCTATACTGCCACCTGGTGGTGCAGTTGTGTAACTTAGAAAATATGAACTCGTGATCATGACAAAACAACTTTTGTTTTCTCGAGATCACGAGAAAATTAACTCGTGATCACAACATAAGACAGAAAAAAATATTATCCATGGCCGTTCAGGGCTTCCGTACTTTCCTGTATTTCAGTAATAAAAGTCTAGATCTTTAAAATGCAGGGAGGCAATGAGTGAGTGGAGGTGGGGCTAATTTGCATATTAACAGAGCTGTGAATATTGAATGATGCAAGGGTAGATCTATTTTAAGCCATGAAGAATTAAAAAAAAAAGTTTCAATCAAATTCTTTTTCACTTCCTGCTTCGCTACTGTTCGGACGCTCTTGCTTACTGCTCCGCGCTTTGCTCTATCGCTTCTATATTTTATCTCATAACTTCAGCAAATCAGACAGAAAAAACTTCAGACAGAAAAAAAATATTATCCATGGCCAATTTTTTTTTAAAAAAGTTTCAGTCAAATTAGGCAGTTTCAAGATTTGTTTTTTTCATCCCCAAAATATAAGATCTATTAAAATAATCATTAAAGCGGTCATGAACTGAGAAACCAAAATCTGTTAGTGGTATGATAACAAAGAGGAACAACAGCAACTCAGCCACGAAGTGTTAGGCCACGTAAAATCACAGAGCGGGGTCAGCGCATGCTGAGGGCCACAGTGCGCAGAAGTCTCCAACTTTCTGCAGAGTCAACAGCTCCAGACCTCCAGACTTCTGTGGCCTTCAGATGAGCTCAAGAACAGCGGAGAGAGCTTCATGGAATGGGTTTCCACGGCCGAGCAGCTCATCCAAGCCTTACATCACAGAGAGCAATGCAAAGCGTGGGATGCAGTGGAGTAAAGCAGCCGCCACTGGACTCTGGGTTTGGCGGTTGTCTGACTGCATTGTGCCAAGTGTAAATTTTGATGGAGGGGATATTATGGGATGGGGTTGTTTTTCATGTTTGGGCTTGACACCTTAATTCCAGTAAAAGACATTTAGGATATTTTCATGCTCCCAACTTTGTGGGAACAGTTTGGGGACGGACCCTTCCTGTCCCAACATGACTGCGCTCCAGTGCACAAAGCGTGGGTACATAAAGACCGTAAAGTTTGGTGTGGAGGAACTTGACTGGCCTGCACAGAGTCTTGACGTCAACCTGATAGAACACCTTTAGGATGAATTGATCAGTAAGCCCCTCCCCTCGAATCAATGGCAATGGCAGTTGAGCATTAGTTGCACGGGCACCGGAACTCGGACATCTTTAGGTTTCAGTGCCATAAAGAAACACTGGAAAATCTGATGCTCTCTTCGGTTTGATGGTGTTTCTGCTACATAAATGGGAAAACAATGTTCTGATGTACTGTAACACGGATTTCAGGTATCCTGAGAGGATTTTTTTGGTTGTCATACTCTCATTAAGTTACGATTAAAGTTAGTGACAGGTAACTAACTGTTCTCACATCATGTAACTGTATAAGTTAAATAAAAAACACAAACGATAGTCTACATTTCAGTGCATTTCTCAATATTAAGATGGTTACATGTAAATTAATTTAACCTAATCCTTTGGTACATGAAGAGTGTTGATCCTAGATGTTATCATCTACGATCGTAATGAGGCTTCTCCTCATATTCTTCTTTATCGTTTAGTTTGTTTTTGATATTTCTGTGAGTTTAAATATGCTTAAGTTCTACATTATCTGTCTTATTATAGTTGAGGGACTCCTATTTTGCCTCCTGCCAGGTAGATTCAGTGGTATGTCACTCATCACATTCAGACCTAACCAACCATGTCCTAATTCCAACATGTCCTCCAACTAATACGCCTATATAGGTAATTTGTCACTTCCTTGAAATACGACCCATGGGAGCGCTTACTAAAGTTGTGCTCCCTTCGACAGCAGGACACTTTCATTTTAAAGCATTTTTCCCTTTTATCTTTGCATTTCAGGTTTTGCATAGCTCAGTTGGTAAAGAACTGAGTATACAACAACAACTTGTGATCATATGATCTTGAGTTCAATCCCAGGGAACACATGTGCTCATAAAGTGTGTATGCTCTATAAATCACTGGGGAGGTTTTGGGGAAGTGGTGGGTGTAGTTGTAAATAAAATAAAATAAAATTCTAAATTGAAATATGACAAATGGTGGCAAAAAGTCCACACACTGCATTAAAATGAACACGCATTTTGATTGGTTACGACAGTCATATGTCATTTCATGAAGTCAGACGTAACACGACACTGTCATTATTTTTACGCCAGCTAGAGGGTGCATGACTTTAAAATGTAAATATAGGTCATAATAAGGTGTTAGAAAAAAGACCTATAGAGTATTTTTTGAAGGACAGTTTGCCTAATTCTCAGAGTGTAAAAGATGATCACTTACATGTCTGAGTTGGCATTTGCTAATGCCAGCATTTACCTCCATCCTCCCCAACACCACCAGGATGGTCCCCACCTATAACTTCCAGGGGGTCAGCAATGCCCCTGCCTTCATCTTCAGGCAGGAAATTCAGATTCTGTTACCCTCGAGACGAGAGCTACAGCTACTTGCTAGTCTGTTAATAAACTTGTAACTTTATTGTATTGTATCTAGCCTGCCGAGACTTTTTGGTAAAATTGGCAAAACAAGTTTAAACTCCATTGGGCAATGTGAACTGGAGGGGTAATGTTCTGCTCTAATTCATAAATAGGTTTAAAATTACATGGATAGAACTAACTTTTGTGGACTGATTTCCTGCGGTTTGTCTCATTTTTAAATCAATCATATCGCAGACCAAATGGATGTTAAATGACAACAAACAAATTTTGATCATTAATGATCATTGAAATTAGCTGGATAACATCAGCGTTTTCACCAGAGTGGCTGTACAGCCGAATCAAATTCTGTTGCATTATCTTCCCGTTAACACTGTGAAGCGTTTTTGAAACAATTGGACTTGTAAAAAGCGCTATTTAAATAAATTTGACTTGATTAATGGTAAGTCGTTAAATTCACTTATATTTATGTATATTGATTCACCGTTTACTATTTGATTAAATTATCAAAATTAATAAAGCCCAAGTGCCACTGGCCTATTATGTAAAGTGTAGGCTGGCGAAATGGTGACGTGAAAGGACTTTATCAAATTACCATTTTTGATAATTATGCAGCATTGTGAAAGAAGTCTCTTATGCTCATCAAGCCTGCATTTATTTGATCAAAAAAGCAATATTGATTTCTATTTTACTATACTTGTTTTTACATTTGATCCCGTCCCTGCTGGCATGTGTGGAAAGTTTTAAACCAGATGTGTTTCAACTAACCCCATAATAGGTTGTGCCTCCCCCCTAAATATTGGATTCATCTAACAAAAACACATCATATTCATTCTTATACAAGATGCAGTTTCAATATAATTTACAAACCCAATAAAACTCACCTGATAACAGCACTAAGATCAAACCAATCCTCATGAAGACACCTTGACTGCTCTTTTCAGGGACAAGAAAGGTTGTGTAGGATCTGTCCACTTAGAAAAACAAGTTTAGAATCTTGTTACACGACGCATTTGTTGACATACACATTTTACATTGAAAATACTATTCAAAGAGTGTCAGCAGAAATTTCCATTTCTTTGAAACCCAAGTCACTCCTATGTCGGTCTAATGTAAACACATGCACTTCCACTCTGTCAGTTTAAATCTAGACTAAAAATGCAATATTTACTATGGCGTACACATAAAACATTTAACATTTCTATTATTCAAATCAGTTAAATGATTGTTAGGCTGCATTAACTCGGTCAGCTGGAACTGGAAACACTTCCCATAACACCTGATGTACTCATTACATCATTAGAAGAATGGCATCTACGCTAATGTTAGTCTCTCTGTTTATCCCGAGGTTTACTGCAGTCAGCCGGATCCGGGCCATGTCTGGACATCTGGACATGATCAACAGATCCCTTTAGTGTCTGCAGAGACCGTGTCAATTAAACTCCCCCCGGAAATGCCGCACAGACATGATATCCTCAATAAACCTGTCTCTGGCCTGATGCCTCCAATCGTTTGAATATTTAGATCTAATATGACTTCTGACCTGCAAGGTTGCCTTAAATAATAATTATACACTGTTTGTTTGTCAGAAATGCTGAAAAGGCTTACACAAAGGAGCCAGAGGAGAATTAGTACCCCGACTGAGTGGTTTCTCCCAAGGTTTATTTTTGTCCATCATGTCCTGATGGAGTTTTGGTTCCTTGCCACTGTCAACTTTGGATTAGCTTACTCAGTTGGGGACAGTTACATTTCAACTAAATATCCAAATAAATGTAATTACTAAACTAAATTAACTATATCAACTAATTTACTGATCTGCCCACATTGACACTATATGATAATTAGCTGGATAGCATCACCGTTTGCGACTGTACAGCAAAATCAAATTCTGTTGCAATATTTTCCTGTTAACACTAGGAAGCTGCTTTAAAACAATCTGCAAATAAAGGTGACTTGACTAAAAGCAATAACCCATCAGCCACCAAATGCACATTGGTAAAATATGGCGAAAACAACCTCAGCTAACAGCATATTCTATGGATGTTTTGTTAATGTTCCTGTAGTTCGGTTCGGCAGTGTGTGTGTGAGGAAGGAAGAAGGCGGGGTCAGTGTGACTGGGACTTGTGCTTTTATTTGACTTTCACTTTCAAAACTAAAACAATATACGCACAAGGGCGTTTTACTCAGGACACTTCGTCTATTCGGACTTCTAATTCAACTTCTCCAGATCAGCTTGGGTTTCCACAGCTCTTGTCAGGACACACGCAGTCCCAGTCCAACTCTCTCTTCCCTCTCTCTGCCGTCCGTGGGCTTATGCAGTCTCTCCACGCCAATTACTGCAATCAGACACAGGTGTTATTCATTTGCACTTGACCCACTTACGCCCCGCTCGGCTCCGCACTAGTAGTCAGCGGTCACATTAGACTTGCCGGGATTATATTGGACTGTAAACCGGAAAGGCTGCATAGCCAGGTACCACCGTGTGATCCTCCCATTGGTGTCTTTCATCTTTCCCAACCACTGGAGAGCTTTATGGTCGGTTTCTAATTTAAACTCCTTCATAGCAAGTAATATCTCAAGGAGTCTTGGGCCCATTTAACCGCCAAACACTCCTTCTCTATGGTCGAGTAACGAACTTCTCTTGGAAAGAGTTTGCGGCTAAAAGCTACCGGCCGTCGCTCACCTGGAGATCCCTATAGCAGTACGGCCCCTATGCCCCTCTCAGATGCATCCGTCTGGACAATGAATTATTGCTCAAAGTCTGGACTATACAGCACTGCATTCTTTCCTAGAGCAGTTTGAATATCTTGGAAGGCTGCCATCCTTTTGTCTGACCACTGACATTGACTTGGACATCGGGCCCCCACTATGTCTGTCAAAGGGGCAGCTCTACTGGAAAAATTAGGAATAAAACGATTATAAAATCCTGCCATTTCCAAAAAGGATCGGAGTTTCTTACGAGTTTGAGGAATCCAAGCCTCCTCCAACGCCTGAACCTTTTTGACTTGAGGTTGCACTGTCCCATTGCCGATGACAAAGCCCAGGTACTCCGTTTCCTTCCTGGCCACAACACACTTGGCAGGGTTAACTGTGAGGCCGGCTTTTTGGAGACGCTGCAGGACCTCTTGAAGATGTTGAACATGCTCCTCCCAGGTGTTACTATAGATGACTATGTCATCTAAATAAGCTGCAGCAAAAGTTATTCCACGTAAGCCTTTGAAAGGTGGCCAGTGCCCCATGCCGTCCAAAAGGTAGAACCCGGAAATGAAATAGGCCCCAGGGTGTCCTAAATGTTGTCAAAGGACGGGCCTGCTGTGTTAATGGTATCTGCCAATAACCTTTGGACAGATCAATGGTGGTCAGGTATTTGGCTTTGCCTAGTTGATCAATTAAGGCATCGATACGGGGAGTAGGATAAGAGTCAAACTGTGATACAGAGTTCAAGTACCGGAAGTCAATACAAAATCGGATACTCCCATCTTTTTTTGGCACCAGGACTACTGGATGACACCACTCGATTTTAGAAGGTTCAATAATTCCCAATCTTAGCATCAAGTTTACCTCCTCCTTTAAGGCCTCTTGGAGTCTCTCGGGTATTCTGTAACTCAAACGTCTCACAGCCGCCTCCGGTTTTAATATCACATCATGCTGCATCAAAGATGTTAAGCCAGGATATTCAGAGAAAATTTCAGAGATACATAGAGCTCTCACCTGGGATTGTTGATCTTCAGACAGATGCTCCAGGTTAATATTTTACCATCCAGCTAGGTTCTTCTTTGATTACTCCTTCAGGGTCGGTCAGAAATCTTGGAGTAATCTTTGATGACCAGCTGTCCTTCAAAGACCACATCTCAAAGACAGCTCGGTCAGGCAGGTTTGCATTGCACAACATCAGGAAAATCAGACCGTTCCTTACGGAGCATGCAACACAGCTTCTTGTCCAAGCCCTGGTCATTTCTAGACTTGACTATTGCAATACGCTTCTGGCTGGACTTCCATCTTGTGCAATCAAACCGCTACAAATGATCCAGAACGCTGCGGCACGTCTTGTATTCAATGAGCCCAAAATGGCTCATGTCACACATCTTTTCATCTCTCTGCATTGGCTACCCGGATCAAATTCAAAGCCCTGACTTTTGCTTATGGAACTTCCACAAGCTCAGCACCCGCATACTTTGACTCACTCCTACAAGTCTACACCCCCACCAGAAGCCTTCGCTCTACTAATGAGCGAAGGCTTGTGGTACCATCACAGAGAGGCATGAAATCCCTCTCTAGAACTTTTTCGTTCATTGTTCCTGGTTGGTGGAACGATCTTCCGTCCTCCATATGCACGACAGAATCACTCGCTTTATTCAAAAGACAGGTAAAAACTCATCTCTTCCATGAGCACTTAATCTTACATAAAAAAACCTCTTTCCTCCTCTATTTCTCCTTTCTTCTTCCCCTTTTCTGGTTTGTGCTACTCTGAGCGGTATACAAATCTTGGTATTTGGGGCACTTTTTGTGTTTCGTTGCCTCTTCTTGACGGATCGCTTCCTGTTCTCCTGAGTTGTAAGTCGCTTTGGATAAAAGCGTCTGCTAAATTTAAATGTAAAATGTAACTATTCCCCGATATAGGTTGGCAAGTACTGGTCTTCCTCTTCCTTTTCCTCCGTCACATGGCAAATCATCATAACCTGTGCTCTCTGTTCAGGTCGGGACACCCATTTCTTTAAAAGGTTCACGTGAAGTACTCGACTAGCACGGTCCTGCCTAGGAGTGACCACTTCATATGTGGTAGGGCCTAGCCGGTTCTTGATCTCAAAGGGGCCCTGCCACTTGGCCAACAGCTTACTCTCCTGGCTCCGCAGCATCACCAGTACTTTCTCGCCAGCCTCAAAGCCTCTCTCACGTGCAGATTGGTCATACCATGCTTTTTGGTGCCTCTGAGCCTCCTTCAGGTGAGTTTGGGCCAAGTTCCGCATTTTCTCCAGATGTTCCCTCTTTTACAAGGCTCACTCTTACCTGGGTCTCTTTCCCAGACTTCTTTAAGCAACGTCACAGGTCCCTGAACTTCATGACCATATAATAATTCAAACTGAGAAAACCCAGTAGAAGCCTGGGGTACCTCTCTGTATGCAAAAAGGAGGTACGGGAGCCATTGGTCCCAGTCCCGGGCCAGTCTCATCAATGAATTTACAGAGCATCTGTTTTAATGTCTGATTAAATCATTCTGTGAGCCCATCAGTTTGAGTATGGTAGGGTGTCGTACGCAAGCTCTTGATACCCAGCAACTGTTAGACCTGCTTCAGGAGACTGGACATAAAATTGGCCCCTTGGTCTGTGAGAATTTCTGCCGGCATACAGACTCTGGAAAAAAACTTGAATAAATAAGTTCCAACGTATTTGGCTTTGATAGACTTTAAGGGAAAAACCTCTGGGTACCTCGTAGCATAATCGGTGATGACCAGTAAAAACCGGTTACCTGCACGGCTCTTTTCCACTGACCAACGATATCCATGCCTAGCCTTTCAAATGGTGTAATGATTACAGGAAGGGGCTGGAGGGGCACTCTTGACGGACGCCTGATGGATACTTTTTGGCACTCAGGGCAGCTTTTACAGTACTGGTCAACATCCACTTCCAGACGGGGCCAGTAAAAGTGTCTTTTAATTTGCGCTGTTGTTTTCTTTTTTCCCAGGTTGCCAGCCCAAGGAACTGAATGACTTAGGTGAAGGACCACCTCCCGAGCATCCTTCGGGACCACCAGTTGCCTCACCGATCTGGTCTGGCGGTAAAGTATCCCCTGTTTGAAAATAACACTCGCCCTTGTCATTCGCGAGTCCTTCTCCTGCATTATCCTGACTTGCTTTCTCCAAGCATACCGCATCTTCTTGTTGTAATTGAACTACATTGGTAGGTAGCTGGACCTGTGGAGTTAGCTTACATACACTCTCTACGGGCATTTGGGAGGCATTATATTCAAGGCTTGCTCGTGTCTTTTGGCGTCAAGACTTTTTTGACTTCGGGGCACCAGTCTCCAGTTCAGCATCATAGAATGGCAGTGCTGTAAGAGTTTGTATGGGTTCCATTTGGCGTGTTCACATCCACTGCCCCACCTCTGGGAACATAGCATACATTTGTCAGTTTGGCTGCATTTTGTGGGCAGACTGGCATTGTGTGGCCCTCTTGTCCGCACTGGAAACAAACAACCAGTCCCTTTAGGTTTTTATGGGATTTAATGTCTGGAGACTCTCCCCTGGGAGACTTACCCGACCCAGCTACAGGTCTCGTATGGAACTGAGGGAACGGTGGCCGTCGGGTCTCATTTCCCATTCTCCGGGCCCAAGGTTGATGCTTCCTCCTTGCAGCCACAAAGACATCCGCCAATGACGCGGCTTCTGCTGCCGTCCCACGGTCCCGTTCCCGGACCCAGACCTGGAGTTCAGGAGAGAGCATGCAAAGATACTGTTCTAAAATTATCATCTCACCCACCTCCTCAACTGTTTTCTCCCTGGGTCTGATCCACTTGCAATATAGTTCTTTAAGCCTTATATACTCCTTTGGACTCTCAGAAGGATGGACATCTACAGAGCGAAACCTCTGTCTATAAGTCTCTGCACTGATATCATATTTCATGAGGATTGCTGCCTTGACCTTATCATACTCAACACAATCATTCAAGTCCATATTAACATACGCAGCCCTTGCCTTATCAGTCAATAATGGAATCAAATGAAAAGCCCAGTCAGTCTCGGGCAAACGGCAAGCTGTGGCAATTTGCTCAAAAGTGACTAAAAAGTGCTCTATATCATCAGTCAGCTAGCTTTTCTAGTCGTGGTTCACGATGCCATGCTGGTCCTGAATAACCTCAGGTAGGGGTAGCATTCCTCATGGGGGATGTAGACTGGGGAGGAGAACGTTGGTTATCAGGGTCTGCCTCCTCACCCTCTCCTTCAAACGAATCTAAATTAGTAAGGCGGGACTCAGCAGTAAGTGATGTGCGGGCTTGAACCGTTTGTAATAAGCTAAATTGATGTTGGAGAGCTCTAAATCGTCGCTCTTGGTCTCCATACTCCTGCTTCCTTGTCGCCTCCAGAGCATCCATTTTTGCCATGTGGGCTCGAAACAGACTCATCACATCAGCTAATGATGGTTCCCTGCCTGCCATCTCCTTATCCCCATCAACCACTTCTTCCTCTGTAGGCCTCTCTTTGCCTCTTTCCTCTTCTCGCTCTGCCGGAACAAACTTTAGAGCTCCTTTCTTTGGCGGTCGACTCATAACTCCTCAAAAATATAACTAAACTAGAGGGGGGAAACTGTGTCCTCTACTGGCTTATCCCACCACTGCCACCATATGTGAGAAGGTCATAGAGTAAGACACGAGGACACCAGCTTTCACTAATTTATATAT
Organism: Pseudorasbora parva; assembly: GCF_024679245.1. Taxonomy (NCBI): domain Eukaryota; kingdom Metazoa; phylum Chordata; class Actinopteri; order Cypriniformes; family Gobionidae; genus Pseudorasbora; species Pseudorasbora parva. The sequence goes on along the minus strand of NC_090172.1, from coordinate 68,255,545 downwards.
ATAATTTGTTTAATTTAAACATTAATGTAAACAGCAATTGGTAATTCTCAGACTTTGACACTGCAAAAACATCCTAATATACAGTTCTGCTCATAAGTTTCATATCCCTTGCAGAATATTCACAATGTTAATACATTTAACAAAATAAGAGGGATCTGTGATCTTTTTTCCTTGCAATTGCAACTTAAATAAAACAAATCTGACTATATAACATGGAATTATGGAAAAGCCAGAATTGTGGGATAAAAAGTTGCATCTATCGTTATATTAGTGGCAGAAATAAACTTCCATGAAAAACAATGAAAACTTGAAGAAAACTTTTGAAATGGTTTGTATTTTTTTAAAGATCATAATTTTCATTTATTACTGCCCTTTCCTAAGAAAAACTGTTTTTATTTAAAACAATAGGCAGAGGAAAACCAAGCCCTATGTTTGGTGGTGAAAACCAAAAAATTGGAAAATTGCATTGCAACCAACAAAGTTGCTAACTTAGTGCATCCAGGGTGTTCAAGGCAGTCACCCAAGCCCACCAAAACCACTCTGGTCATTCAGGGAAGCAGGATGAGTCCCTCTGGAGGAGAGGGAACCAGGGTGTTCAAGGCAGTCAACCACACCCATAAGAGGGCACCCTGGTCGGTCAGAGAAGCTGGATGAGTCTCTCTGGAGGAGTAGGACCAGGGTGTTCAAGGCAGTCACCCAAACCTACGTGAGGCCACTCTGATCAGTCAGAGACGTTTGATGAGTCACTCTGGAAAAGAGGAATCTAGGGTGGTCAATGCAGTCACCCAAGCACATCAGAATCCAGTCTGATCAGTCAAAAAAGTTGGATGAGTCCCTCTGGAAAAGAGGATTCCAGGGTGGTCAAGGCAGTCACCCAAGCCCACCAAAACCACTCTGGTCGGTCAGAGAAGTTGGAAGACTCCCTTTGAAGGAGAAGGATAGATTTTGTTCAAGGCAGTCACCCAAGCCCACCAGAGGCTACTCTGCTCGGCCAGAGAAGCTGGATGAGTCCCTCTGGAGGAGAGGGATCCAGGGTGTTCAATGCAGTCACCCAAGCCCACCAGAGGCCACTCTGCTCAGTCAGAGAAGCTGGATGAGTCCCTCTGGAGGAGAAGGACCAGGTTGTTCAAGGCAGTCAGTCAAGCCCAACAGAGGCCACTCTGCTCGGTCAGAGAAGCTGGATGAGTCCCTCTGGAGGAGAGGGATCCAGGGTGTTCAGTGCAGTCATCCAAGCCCACCAGAGGCCACTCTGCTCGGTCAGAGAAGCTGGATGAGTCCCTCTGGAGGAGAAGGACCATGGTGTTTGAGACAGTCATTCAAGCCCAACAGAGGCCACTCTGCTCGGTCAGAGAAGCTGCATGAGTCCCTCTGGAGGAGAGGGATCCAGGGCGTTCAAGACAGTCGCCCAGGCCAACAAAAAGGCCCTCTGATCAGTCAGAAAAGCTGGATGAGTCCCTCTGGAAGGAATACAAATTGCTAATAAAAACAGAATACAATGATTTGGAAGTTTCAAATCCCAATATTTTTTTCAGAATACAACATAGATACATTTTCCCAGTTTAAACATTTGATATGTTATCTAAGTTGTATTCTGAATAAAATATTGAAATTTGAAACTTCCACATCCTTGCATTCTGTTGTTATTCACAATTTGTGCAGTGTCCCAACTTTTTTGGAATCAGGTTTGTAATTTTATTGACTGATTTGTTAAATAAACACAATATTACTGTGTTATTACTGTATTTTTAATAAAGTGTCTATTCAGTTTAAACCAAAAACATATGCTGTCTACTCAAGTGGATTTGAAAAAAAATTATGTAAAAAAATCTATTTTTTTATGCCCTGAGAGCACAAGTGTTTATGTTACTGGAAGAATGTTTGTTCATACTTTAGCTTAAGTTCTGAGAACGTTCCCTGTTAACTGGGTATAGAATTGAAATTACACAAGAAATGCCATATGAGGGAAACGATTTTGCTGCAGGTTGTTTTAGAAACGTCAATCTTCTAATTCCCCATTTTCTGAAAGACATTTCCTCCAGAAATCTTTTTCCACCTGACTTTGGCTTCCTCTGTAAGTCCGTTCTGCTTCAGTGTCTGCTCTATCTGAAGAACACAGACTTTTATTACATAATGCACAAAATCATCAATTTATATTCAGTGTTCAGTATATTGAATTAACCTTCGCTAAAATCGCTTTCTGCAGGTCCGGATCATTCGTATTTCGACTTGATTTCACCTCCAGTCTCACGATCTGTCTCTTCATGTCTGTGAGAGAAACACACACGATAAAGTTCTCAGGCTAATTAATAAGTTATAATAAGTGATAATGAAAAACAACTGTCAAAGCATTTTGTAAACAAACTTGTTAATTATGATTGTTTTGTTTCTTCTTAAAAATTAGTTTGTAACACTTTCCAGCAAGTTTTCATTTGTTCAGATTAGTTCATCGGAACAATGAACAATTGTACAGCATGTATTAATCTTGGGTCATGTTCATGTGGCAAATGGTGAGATTGTGGGGTCAGGAGAATGGACTCGCGTCTCACAGTCCCTCGGCATCGACTGCTTGCCATAGTTTATTTCTGATATTTAGAAGTAAGAACAATACTTGCATTGTTTAACACCTGGCTTCAATATGTAATTTGTAATTTTGTTATTTTAGTGAAAAAAGTTAACATACTCGATAATAACTTACATTATAACAAAGGTTAAAAAATGCTGTAAAAATGAAAATACTAGTTAATGCATTAACTAATAGGTCATTCCGAGTCATCAACCGAATTTCAGAAACTTACCGGATAATTTTTTATTTATTTTTTGTTGGTGTTATCAATATTTTTTTCTGCACAAAGACGAACATGAATAGTGATGAAAGCCAAAATATTACATTTCACAGATGTATGTATATTCACTGTTTTGTAGAGGATTTTGAAAATGACACCAGATATAGAGCCAAATTACAGGCGTGTAAAAATTACTTTAGTAAGATGGCAGCATAATTACTTTAGATTGGTAGATCTATTAGTGAAATCTGTTGACTATATCAATCTTTACTGCATTATATACCAACGGTGACTGCTCAAAAAATGAGGAAATGTTTTTTTTGTCTCAAGTTTGCATTCCTGTAACTTAAGAATTATTAAATATATTTTAATATCCTTTTAGATTTTGGTTCTTAAACTTTTCTTTTGGTACCCTCATTGGTAACACTTTAGAATAATGGTCATTAGTTTATTGTCCCTTTTCTTGTTTTATAACCACAGAACAAATACACCAGAATACACCCTTTACATACACACATTCAATTTACACTTCTTAAAGAGAGTTACATAATAATAATAATAATAAATAAAAAATAATGATAATGTTATACACATACATATATAGACAAATAAAATAATAAGTAAATCAATAAAATAGTAAATAAGTAAACAAAATAGATGAATTTGTTACACGTTTACAATGTATTTTCTGGTAAGGTTGACATTTCCATTTTATATGATATTTGTGTATGGCTCTTATAGCTGATCAAAGTCTTTCCTCTTGCCCTTAGTAATATACAGTAAGTAACTATTACCAGTCCTATACAGTTTGATATCTCCTTTATCCACAATTTCATGGATGGAGCATCCATACTCTTCCAGCATAATGCAATAGCTCTTCTGCCTTGAAGGAGACTAAAGTTTACAAGTTTAATCTGTTCTGATGTTCGATGTATGAAGTCCATTGGATTACAAAAGTTTTACATTTAAAGGCATTCTAATGTTAAACATGTCTGACATGCATTTTATAACCTCCTTCCAGAAGGTTTGTATTTTTTTGACATTCCCAGATGCAATGAAATAGTGTACCTTTGTTGTCCACGCATTTTGAACACAAGGTAACATTAGTTCTCTTTCAGTCAGTGCACTCCGAGTTATGTCAGTACTGAAGAAATGAGCGAAACACCCATTTCATCAGTACTGATGTAACTCGTAGTGTACTGACTGAAAGAGAACGTCTCGGTTACGTATGTACTGATGAAATGAGGGTTTCGCACATTTCGTCAATACTGACGTAGCGTCTCCGTTCCCTTCCTTCAGGGAACGAGGGTTACATACGTAACCAAGTGTAATAAAGTTCATAAATATGGGAAGGAAGGAGGCGGGAACCGGCGAACATTCAACTACTTTAATTAAATAAATAAACAAAACGAAAGTAACGCGGGCAGCCCCTCACAGATGACTGCCCGCGCACACACAACAAAACGTAAACAAAACATAAAGTCCAGGCCTGGTCCTCTCTCATCCTTGACTGGTGACGCTCGTCATTAAATGCCATCGAGCTTTCATGAGAGGACTCGAGACCGGTGTGGCTCGCAGGTGACGCTCTTTCGCAATCACGTCCCCGGTCTCGCTCGCTCCTCCCATGTCTCTCGCTCGTTCACCTCGCCACACCGAGACATTAACTGTAGTGATATCTAATTAGTGAGATCGCTACTGAGTGAGCCACGCCCCTAAGCAGGGGGTTTGTGACTGTGGGAGTGTTCAATAAAGTTCAGTTACATACCTGCTATGTGTGTGAGGAGTATGATGATTTGTGTCCACGAACACAACATGGTGTCAGAAGCAGATAGAGCAGTCTCCAACGAGTGATAAACTGTTGAACGTTCAAGTAAGAGCGTAGTTTATGCTGTTTCCAACGAAAAATAAGAAAACTCAGCAAGCAGATCAGCACCCATCTTACCCAACGCATCGTAAGTTAAGAGCAGAGGAGGGGTGCCGGCAGAGAGGCGCACAAAAGCTGAATAAAGCGCACAAGTTTGCAAAGGAAACAAACATAAAACAAATAACAATCTTCAAAGCAAATGGAGGAATCACCAGCACCCACATCTTCATATCAAATCCGACCTCCTGACCCATTTGATTTTACAAAGCCAAATGACTTTGAAAGATTGCTCAGACGATTTGAAAGATTCAGAGTTGCAAGCGACCTTGCACATGCATCAGACTTGCACCAAGTTAACACACTGATTTATTGTATGGGAGACAAAGCTGATGACATTTTGTGTGGATTGGCAATGACAACAGAAGAGCGTGGAAATTATGAAACTGTGCAGAATAAATTCAAAGAATATTTCCCTGGCAAAATAAATGTGATCTATGAGAGAGCAAAGTTTTACTCCAGGAAACAAGAGCCAGATGAACCAAGTTAATGATTTTATCACTGCGCTGTATTCAATGTCAGAACGCTGTGCTTTTGGAACTTTAAGAGACAAACTAATTAGAGATCGAATTGTTGTTGGATTGAAAGACATAAAACTGTCAGAGCGCCTTCAAATACACGCAAACCTAACTTTGGAGAAAGCCATAACAATGGCCAGACAGAGTGAAACGGTCAGAAAACAGCAGGCAGAACTTAGGCAGGAGGAGGACGACGACCTAAAGCTGGAAGCTGTACATAAAGAAAAGTACAACTACAGACAGGATTTGTCTAAAATCTTAATCAAGTCAGGGAAAGGTGGAAATTGGACAAGTTTCCAGAAAAATCGCAAAGAAAAATCAAAGACATCATGCTGCATGAGATGTGGAAAATCACCATACCATGTAAAGGATCTCTGCCCAGCCAAAGAGGCTATCTGTCATCAGTGCAACAGGACAGGTCACTTTATGAGCCAATGTCATTCAAAGACAGTGCTTCATGAGGTTAAAGAGGACTACGATTCAGATGAAGGACAAGCATTCCTTGCAGCTGTAGAGTTAAACACTCAAGGCTGGTGCACAACCGTTCAGATTTTGGAACAGCCAGTAAACATGAAAATGGGCACGGGGCAGATTGAAACCTGGACAGACTGTTTGGATTAGGGACCAAGCCTCCTCAGGGAAAGTGATCCGACAGCAGGCCCCAAGGTCCTTTGTTGTGAAAACCTCTCAAGGAAATATTCGACGCAACAGACGGGTGTTGGTTCGACTCCACCAGCCTGAAAAAGACAAGGAACAAGCAGTTGATTGGCCTGAGGTATTTGAGGATGATCACATACCTGACAGTCAGATGCCAACAGTCCATCAACCATCTCTGAGTTCACAGTCGGCGATACCTACCCGACATGGAACTTACACAAGGTCGGGACGTTTGTCTATTCCACCAAGAAGAATGAACCTTTAGTTCATGGCCGGTGATAACAGAGGCAGGATAATCCTCTCACTGTGCCAGGAGTGCTCAGGTAGTCCACCCTGACCTCCTTTATATATATATATATATATATAGATAGATATAAATGCAAAAAAAAATAGAACAAAATGTTAATGGAAAAAAAGTGAAATTGGGTATAAGTTGTCCTAAGCTTAATTTTCTTTTACATTAGAGATGGATAGCATGTATATGCTTAGAAAGGAGTAAAATGGTTACAGTATGTTTATTATGTCACAAATAGTAACATTTTTGAGTTCCTAAAAAATGATTATTTTGGGAAGGGAAGATGTAGTGATATCTGATTAGTGCGATCGCTACTGAGTGAGCCACGCCCCTAAGCAGGGGGTTTGTGACTGTGGGAGTGTTCAATAAAGTTCATTTACATACCTGCTATGTGTGTGAGGAGTATGCTGATTTGTATCCACGAACACAACATTAACTACATTAGTAAACATTAACGAATGATGAACTGCATTTATAAAGCATTTATTTATCTTTTATTTATCTTTTTTAATGTTAATTTTAACATTTACTAATACATTATTAAAATCATGATAACATTAGTTAATGCACTGTGAACTAACATGAACAAATCATAAACAGCTGTATTTTTATTAACTAATGTTAACAAAGATTAACTAATACAATAATGCATGTCTTGTTCATGGTTAGTTCATGTTAGTTAATACATTAACTAATGACCATTTTTCTAAAGTGTTACCTTTTCATTTTAAAGGCCCTCAAGGGTTACATCACAAAGATAAGGAGATCTTAATATGGCCCCATGAGTAAACTGGTCAATTGCAAACATTTTCAGTGGTCAAATGTGGGTCACTTTGCATACAGATGATACTTTTTTCCCCTGAGAATACTTTAAATCAAAAATTTTAGCTTGGGAAGTTTCTAGAATTTGGTTGATTTGACATGAAATGACCCTAATGTTAACAAATGAGACGTTATTTAAAGTGTAACTTTAGCCGAACATAGAGCATTGTGTCATCTATAAATATTTCATATACTTTATAACAGTATCATATACATATTTAATTTAACCACAGTCATAAGGAGAAAAAAAACAGCAATCTTGTTAAACTGTCCACTACTAAATCTTGCCAATTCTTTAATCAACCTACAAAAATTCAACATATGTGCATATCAGGTGAGCAGTTCAGTTACAATCCACTTACCATAACAGGCAAATGCTAATTTAACCGGACACTCCAAGTCATTCCACAATCCAGTAGGTGTGATGAATATACAAAACTGCTGGCCACCATAATTGTTCGGCTGTCCGCTCTGCCATTTGCGAAACGTGGATTCACTCTGATCAGACCAGATCCAGGGGGAGTTCGCATTCTTCCGATATAGTCCAATCCATATGTTTTCTTTAAAACCGTTGGGGGCTCTTTGTAACAACTCATCAAGATCCGCCTGGTCATCAACAGTGGCGAGATCAGTGTAATGCTTCCTGCAGTACGCCTGTGCATCTGGCCAGCTCATTTTCTCAGGAATAATGTAAAATATACGAGAGTTCACACTGGAGCTCAGAGCTGTGGAGAGACATTACAATATCAAATAATACTGAAGCAAATATTTTAAAAAGCCTAACCTAAGCAAAGCTTAATGTGGAACCTTAACTTTCACATCAACAATGCAAACACATCTAAAGCACTGCTTCTGTCCCTGCATGATCAAAGTTCTCTGTCAAGACTTAAAACCTTGACTAAATTATGACTGTTCTAACCCACTTCAGCCTCTAGTGTCAAAATCTGAGCAGCATTAAACAGTCTGTGAAAATGCCTTTTTTCAGAAGCACTTCTGTACACCTGAATTTTAAATTTGTTTCTTACATTGAAGTCCATAAAAATAAAAAATGTGCTGCCACCTCAGTGTTAACACTTGTGCCTTCGGATGGGGATTTATGCTGCGTTCCAGGCAGGTTTTTGGGCAAGTCATATACAACTTCAAACCACAACTTTTTAGTGTTCCAGGCAAAGTCATGCCAAACCGCCTGAGCGACCTTTGCAGATAATTTTTGACCAGATACTGTTTTGACCAGTGTTTTCCTCAATACAGCTGATTACATTCACTACTGAGGCTTCGATAGTGGTGCTGATGATAACATTCCTGTCAGGACATGCGGCTTATTGGGGAATGGCGGTGTGGGCCCATAACCACCAGTACTGTTCCTCGTTCTAGGCACTCTGATGAAATGAGGCGGGTCTTTTGACCATGCAGGGGTGGGAAACAAGGCGGCCCGGAGGCTTGCGGCTCTACGTCAAGACAATCGATCTGTTTCAGACTAGATGACTGAATTCGTACCTTAGCTGCTGAGTGCCAATGGAACGAGGAGGCACAGTGGGATAGGTTCCTATCTGGCTGACTGTGTTTATAGACAGATCAACCAGCTCGAGTTACCCAAGGATTTGAATGGACATATGTATTTAGCTCTTAGAGTGGATGCACGATTACAGCTATATTATCAACGCTCATGAGCAAGAGGAATCTCTGCATTATATGAGTTAGCGGGGGAGAACACAGTCAGTCCACCAGTGGATCACGAGCCCATGCAGGTAGGTTGAGCTTGGCTATCCCGAGAGGAGAGGGAATGTTGATGATCAAGACGACTCTGCCTCTACTGTGGTGCAGTGGGGCAGTTCCTTAACAACTGCCTTGTAAAAGATCAAGCCTGACAGTAGATAGGGGGTTACTGCTGGGTAGATCCCTTTTGGGGAAATCCTCATCTACCACCTCTTCTTGGGAAGATGGCAATGGGCCAACAGAACTCACAACTACCAGGCTCTGGTGGACTCTGGGGCTGAAGGTAATTTTTTGGATTATTTACTTGCCATTCCCCTCAAGATCCCCATAGTTTCCCTTCACCACCCCATCACCATTCACACCCTTAACAGACAGAGTCTGCCACACACTCCCACTGACACTCTCACTCTGACGACATCTGGGAACCATGCTGAGAGCATTGACTTTTTGCTGACAGATTCACCCCTGGTTCCTATCGTCCTCTGTCACCCCTGGCTGGTCATCCATAACCCCAGGGTCGACTGGGGACTTAATTCCATTTCCGACTGGAGCAACCGTTATGTTATGCCACTTGTCTTGTGTCTGCTTGTACGTCTGTGTCTAGTTCTGTGTTGCAGGATAAGTCTGGGAACTTGTCAAATGTGCCAACAGAGAACCTTGACCTGAGTGTTTAACACACCCAGAGGCAATTTTGAACATTTGGTCATACCCTTTGGGCTGTCTAACTCCCCTGTGGTCTTCCAAGCACTCGTCAATGACATGCTGAGTGATATAGTCGATCAGTTAATTTATGTCTACCTGGATGACATTGATTTTTTTCCTCTTCTCTTCAGAAACATGTTCAGCATGTCAGATGAATGCTCCAGAGGTTGCTAGAGAATGGGCTTTTTGTCAAGGTGGAGAAATGCGCATTTCATGCACAGTCTGTTCCTTTCCTGGGGTATATCGTCTCATCCAAGGGTTTGCTCATGGATCCCGACAAGGTTAAGGAAGTCCAGATTTACGTAAGGCCCTACAGAGGTTTCTGGGATTTGCCAATTTTTACAGACATTTTATTTGTAATTTCAGCCCGCTACCCACACCTCTGACAGAATTGACCTCTCCCTGAACTGTGTTCAGATGGTTAGGTGCAGCTGAAGCTGCATTTTCCAAACTCAAAAGCTGCTTTGTTTCGGCTCGTATTCTCAAAGCCCCTGATGCGGTTCTGTCACAGTACTATTCCTCGGATAACTAGATGCATCCGTGTGTGTTTTTTTCCCCACCGTATCAAACATAATTACGACATTGGTAACATTGCAGTGGAGTTATTGGCAGTCAAACTTTCACTGGAGGAGTGGTGTCATTGGCTAGAAAGGTTGGGGATACCCTTTTATTGTTTGTACTAATTATAAGAATCTGGTGTACATCAGATCTGCCAAAATACTTAATTCCAGGCAGGCTCGGTGGCCCCTTTTTGTTGGTTGTTTTAATTATTTTATTTTTTTCTCTCTTTTGTGCCACCCAGGTTCTAAGAATATCAAGCCTGATGCTTAATATTGTCCACAATGTCAACTTCCGAGTGCATTTTACCTAAGAGACTCATTGTCTCTACACTCAGATGGGAGATCGAATCACAGGTCAAATCAGCCTTAGAAGGGGTAACACCTCCCCCCGGTGGATCACTGAGTCGATTATTCGTGCCCGAGAGTCTGCGGTCCGATGTTGTACTTTGGGGTCATTGTTCAAATGTGGCTTATCATGCAGGTGTTAATCAAACCAGTTTTTTGGTTGAGAAACATTTCTGGTGGCGTGGTATGGCTCGTGACATTCAGGATTTTAAATTGGCCTGTTCGGTTTGTGCCATGGGTAAGACTTCCAATCATCCCCCAGATAGATTACTCCTACCGCTGTCCATCCCTTCAAGACCCTGGTCCCACATTTCTCTAGATTTTATTACCGCCCTCCTGCCCTCCCAGGGCAAGACGTTTGTTTTAACCGTCGTGGACCTGTTCTCGAAGCTGGCTTTTTTTATTCCCTTTACTAAATTCCTTTCTGCCAAGGAGACAGCGGTGGCTGTCGTAGATCACATATTTCGTAAATTCTGGAGAAAGTTTTGTAGATTACTGGGAGCGAGTCGGTCTTCTGGTTTCCATTTCCAGAGCAATGGTCAGACCAAACGGGCCAACTAGGATCTGGAGAGAGTGTTGCGATGTCTGGTATCCAAGAATCTTTCTTCCTCGAGCCAACAGATCCCATGGGTTGAGTACACACATAACTCATTACCAGTGTCATCCACGGACCATTTTAATGTTGTTTAGGTTACCAGGTACCAATAGTTCCTAGTCTGGAATTCGAAGTCGCTGCCCCCTCCGCTTACGCTTTTGTCTAGAGGTGTCGCCACACATGGAGTAGAGCCGGTGAAACTTTGCTACTTGGGGGGGCACACTAAGGCCCAATCCAATCACCACCGATCTAAGCCTTGCTTCTACGCTGTTGGTCAAAAGGTGTGGCTTTCATCAGAGAATATTCCTCTCCACTCCATGTGTAATAAACTTGCTCTCAAATGTATTGGTCCGTTCCCTATTGCCAAGATCATTAGTCAGGTGGCAGTCCACCTAAAACTACCTCCAGCGTATGGGAGGGTTCATCCCGTGTTTCTTGTATAAAAAATGAAAACCTGTATTTCATTCTCATATTAATCCGCTTGGCCTGGTTCCCCCACTGCCGCAACTTGTAGATGGGGATCCTACCTATACGGTCAATCATATTCTGGATACGAGACAGAGGGGACACCGATTTCAGTATTTGGTGGACTAGGAGGGTTATGGTCTGGATACGAGAAGTTGGGTTCCTGCTAGGGACATACTGGATCACTCTCTTATCGATGATTACAATTGATAGGTAAGTTCTTCTGGGAGCGGTATTATCACAGTTCATGAGTTCATTCTCTCTCTGCATTTGTGTTGGAGGCGTGGCTAATGATTGCTACTCTCTTCATGACTTCCAGCTAAACCTGGTTATCTCTCCCCTCTCCCTATTTATTCACCTCACTCACTCACACTCATTTTCAGATTGCTGCAGTCTTCAGTGTCCTGTGTGTGTGTGTGTGTGTGTGTGTGTGTGTGTGTGTGTGTGTGTGTGTGTTCGGCCTTTTCTCCTGGGAGTTCTGCTGGTTCCGCTCTCTGAAGGACCTCCGCCGTGGAGAGGCCCATTGCATCCCTACTTTACACCCCTGCATTCCTGTTCCTCTGACTTTCTGGACTTCCTGTGCTTCCCTGTGTCTTGGGATTTCCTGCTTGATCTTCCTTTGTTTTAAGTATAATAAACTCAGTTTGACTCGCAATAGGATCCTGTGCATCTTTCCCTAACATATATGAGGTAAACATAGTTATGGTTATTTTAACATGTATATAATTGCCACCGTAAAAACATCCCATTTCAAATGTTTACATGCTTTTCTGCTCTTTGTTTATTGAGTGGTGATGAAATATATTGATCTTGTAAATACTTGCCAGCATTTCAGTAATAAAAGTCTAGATCTTTAAAATACATGGATGCAATGAGTGATTGGAGGTTGAGGTAATTTGCATATTAATAGAACCACGAATATTGAATGACGCAAGGGTGTAGAGTTACATTCAAGCTATTTTAACCCATGAATATTTTTTTTTTTTAAATATGAAGTTTAATAATCAAATAAGGCAATATCAAGATTTGTTTATTCATTCCCAACTTTCTGCAGAACTGGCAGAACAAGTTCAAACTCCATTGGGCAATGTGAACAGGAGTAGTCATTTTCTGTTCCAATTCATAAACCAGTTTAAAATTACATGGACAGAACTAACATTTGTGGAATGATTTCCTGGGGTGTGTCTCATTTTTAAATCAAATTACATCTCTGTAAATAGATGTTAACTGACAATAAACAAAGCACTTAAACCATGCAGCACCAAAATTCGCATTAATGGTAAGTAGTTAAATTCACTTGTATTTATGTATATTTATACACGGTTTACTATTTGATGAAACTATTCAAATGAATGAAGCCCTATTGCCACTGGCCTATTATGTGAAGTGTGCGCTGGTGAAATGATGAGGTGAAAGGACTTTATCATATTACCATTTTTGATAATTATGCAGCATTGTGAAAGAAGTCTCTTTTGCTCATCAAGCCTACATTTATTTGATCACAGACAGCAATATTGTGAAATATTATTAAAATAATGGTTTTCTATTTTAATATACTTTTTTATATTTTAGCCCGTCCCTGCTAGCATGTGTGGAAATCAGATGTGTTACAACTAACCCCAAGTTAGGTTGTACCCCGCTCCCCCCTAAATATTGGATTCATCTGACAAAAACAAATCATATTCACACTTATACAAGATGCAGTTTCAATATAATTTACAAACCCAATAAAACTCACCTGATAACAGCACAAAGATCAAACCAATCCTCATGAAGACACTTGACTGCTCTTTTCAGGGACAAGAAAGGTTGTGTAGGATCTGTCCACTTTGATAAACTTGTTGTAGGATCTAGATACATGACGCATTTGTTGACATACACATTTTACATTGAAAATAACATTCAAAGAGTGTCAGCAGAAATTTCCATATCTGTGAAATCCAAGTCACACCTATGTTGGTCTAATTTCAATACATGCACTTCCACTGGAAAGTATAACCCATCAGCCAGCAAATGCACATTGATAACATATGGTGAAAACAACCCCAGCTAAAAACATGTTCTAGGAATGTTTTGTTAATGTTCCCAATAACCTTCTAGTTTAAAAAAATATCCAGGAAATTTTGGTTCCCACCACATAAGTTCCCAAGCAAAATAGAGGTTGATCATTACTGTGCCATCTTTGGTAAGAAGGTGTGCAACACTATTTACAGGAAATATTTTCCCTCTATAGCACTTGTTTTTCAGTAGGAATGCAATTAATTTGCTCAATACAACACAGATTTGATAGTATTGTACTTCAACCAGGACAGTTATTGTAATGTAGGCTGCACACAAATTAATGTTAATGTTAATTAAAAACCAAGGTGTAGTTCGGTTCGGGAATATATGTATATGTGGAGAAGGAAGAAGTTGGGGACGTGTAATTGGGACTGCAATTTTATTTCTCAAAACACAAAGAACCACGTGGCGCTTTTCCTCTTAGTACTAGATCAGTTCTCTCCAGCTTGGTCAGCCCATCACAAGTAGTCCCAGTCCAACTCTCTTTCTCTTCTCTCTCCCGTCCGCAGGCTTTATGCAGTCTCTCCACGCCAATTACTGCAATCAGACACAGGTGATATTCGTTTGCACTTGACCCACTTACGCCCCTCTCAGCTCCGCACTTTCTCTCCCTCCACAGACTCTGCAAAACCAAAATTTAATTCTTACTCGCCAAAGGTCCGTTCTCCCAAGCTTCTCTAAGGACATCCAGCACCCCCCATGGCTGGCGTCCATAGAGCAGCTCGAAGGGGGAAAACCCTGTGGAGGCTTGGGGGACATCGCGAACAGCAAACAACAGAGGTTCCAGCCATCTATCCCAATTCTTGGCGTCCTCGTGAACGAACTTTCGAATCATGGATTTTAACGTGCAATTAAAACGTTCCACCTGTTTGTGGGTGATAGACGCTGGTACGGATCGCCTTAATGCCCAATAATTCGTAAAGCTTGCGGATAGTCCGTGACATAAACGCCGTGCCTTGATCTGTGAGAATCTCTTTCGGGATTTCCTCCCGGGAGATTAAGGAAAACAGCGAGGTCGCCACACTTTTTGCCGAAATAGTGCGGAGAGGGACTGCATCGGGATATCGCGTTGGATAGTCCACGAGAACTAGCGCAAAGCGTTGTCCCCGTGCTGACCGTTCTAATGGCCCGATGAGGTCCATACCATTTCATGACCTGCACCACCAGAGGCCAATCTGGTCAGTCAGAGAAGCTGGATCAGTCCCTCTGGAGGAGAGGGATCCAGGTTGTTCAAGGCCTTCACCCAAGCCCACCAGAGGCCACTCTGGTCAGTCAGAGAAGCTGGATGAGTCCCTCTGAAGCAGAGGGATCCAGGTTGTTCAAGGCCTTCACCCAAGCCCACAAGAGGCCAATCTGGTTAGTCAGAGAAGCTGGATGAGTCCCTCTGAAGGAGAGAGATCCAGGTTGTTCAAGGCCTTCACCCAAGCCCACCAGAGGCCATTCTGGTGGGCCAAAGAAGCTGGATCAGTCCCTCTGGAAGAAAGGGAACCAGGGTGTTTAAGGCAGTCACCCAAGCCCAACAGAGCCCACTCTGGTTGTTCAGAGAACAGTGTTGGGCAAGCAACTTGGGAAATGTAGCAAGCTAAGCTACAACAACTTGGCAAAAGTAGTTTCCTGAGTAAAAATCAGGGAATAGTGATTAAAATGGATGTTATGAACGTGTGGTAACACTTTACTTGAAGGGGTGTGCATAAGACTGACATGACACCTTCATAATCATGACATGACACGTGTCATGAATATGAAGGAGTTTTTATGCATGTTTTTGACAACTGTCATTAAGTGTCATTCGCTTAATTATGTCATTTTTAATGCAATGATGACATTTCGGAGTTGTCTTTGTTATGACAACTTGACATAAACCAATACATCATAACCTGTCAGTGTCTTTGTCATGACAACTTGACATTACCAAGACAACATAACCTGTCATAAACATGACATGAAATGACATAGCAGATTAATGATCAAATTTAAGAAACTACTTAGCTTTTTGGGTTTACATTACATTAGTTGCTAGGCAACGTGGGGGAGAGGAAGCTGGCGTTGTCTGTTCGCCGCTTCTCCACCCACAAATCATGTTAACTTTACTATTAATTATTAATTATACTGCGTCAAATTATTTCATAACATTGTCATGCATATATTTCTTGACCTAAACTACAGTGGTACAAGTTGAATTTGTCATTAACATGTCATTAAGTGTCAATACTGCGTCAAATTATTTCATAACATTGTCATGCATATATTTCTTGACCTAAACTACAGTGGTACAAGTTGAATTTGTCATTAACATGTCATTAAGTGTCAATACTGCGTCAAATTATTTCATAACATTGTCATGCATATATTTCTTGACCTAAACTACAGTGGTACAAGTTGAATTTGTCATTAACATGTCATTAAGTGTCAATAGAGTCATTAAAAACTATTAATATAACTCAAAATGATAGAGTGGCATAGACATATACACCTATATGATGATGTCTATGGTGGCACCACTGGTTATGTGTACGCTGTAACAGTTGTTGACAGAGCCTCAGTCAGGTTAGTTTGTTTAGGTGTTTAATATCAATTTAGTTTGCAGTAAGTAAAAACAATTCACAACAACGTTATTTTGGGTTTAATATACTTTATTTAAAATTTCGCTCACTCTTTAACGAATAGTTTGAGTTTATTCTTACCATTCCGTTTGTTATGGTGGAGTCTCGTGTGCTGGTGCACCGTCAAAAGGGGTTCGGGCGGAAACGTTGGCCCTATATATAATGTTCCGGCCTAGGCTCTAGCCGCAACCATTCCTTGTTCAGCCCGGGGTGGGGCTCTAAAGACTATTTCTCTTATTTTTATACATCGGAAGATAATTTATAAAGTGAAGTCATTTGACAAAGTGTTATTTTTCTGTGTTTGTTTATGTGTGTATATGATGTTGATATATATATATATATATATATATATATATATATATATATATATATATATATATATATATTTATTTATTTATTTATTTATTTTGTGTAATGGCTATTATTTGTGTGCGTGTTTTCCCCTTTTTGCGTTAATTGGTGCTGGTCACCTGTGTATAAATTCATGCCTTGTGTTTTTAAGAGTCAGTTCTGTGAGAGGGCAGGTCTTAAAAATTAAATGATTGATTTTATTTCTCAAACTCCTTTTCATATTTTATGATTGATTTTATTTCTCAAACTCCTTTTCATATTTTTAAGACATTTGAAATTGTCTATTATCTAACCTTCTGTTGAAGCTGGTGGAGGAAACTTAAAAAATAAAATAAAACATTATGAACTGAAAAATATTAATGATGCTGTTATTAAAAAATAATTTGACAGCGTATTAACACCTAATTACATTTTAATGACAAATTAAACTTGTGCCACTGAAATTTTTTTATGAAATTATAATGGCCTCAGTCAACATCAAAACCAACCACATGACAGTTTAAGGTTAACCCTATAAGCTAAGTAAGTTTCTTAAATTTGATAATCTGTTATGTCATGTTTATGACAGGTTATGTTGTCTTGGTATTGTCAAGTTGTCATGACAAAGACACTGACAGGTTATTATGTATTGGTTTATGTCAAGTTGTCATAACAAAGACAACTCCGAAATGTCATCATTGCATTAAAAATGACATAATTAAGCGAATGACACTTAATGACAGTTGTCATAAACATGCATAAAAACTCCTTCATATTCATGACACGTGTCATGTCATGATTATGAAGGTGTCATGTCAGTCTTATGCACACCCCTTCAAGTAAAGTGTTACCAATGTTTTATTTTTATATCAGACCATTATTGTGGATCTGACCATTTTATTTTATTTTATCTTTTTTTATTATTATTATTTTTATTTTTTCATTTTTTTTATTATTATCTTTACAACTGTTTTAACTATGCTTGTTTTTAATTTTTTATTCGTCCATATGGTATTTTTTTTCTCATGCATTTGTTACCACTGTTTTAATTAATTTCTATGTAAAGCACTTTGAATTGCCATTGGGTATGCAATGTGCTATACAAATAAACTTGCCTTGCCTTGCCTTACATCTAAGCTATTTTTTACTTATTTAATTTTATATTGAACCCACTTCATTACAATCAATGATATCTCAGTGATCAATAAAAGTCAGGCAGATAGACATGCATACTTTTTCAGTTATTCAAAAACTGTCCGAAATCAATTTGGCAACAAAAACATGTGATCCATAATCTTAACAAAACCAGGTGTGGAGAGTGTGTGTGTATGTTCATCTGTATGATATGCATAAGCACCTGTGTATGGCTCAATTTAGACTTGGGCACTTTTGCAGGAAAAACTGTTAGTTCATTTACAACTCAACTCAGCCCAAAGTACAGTAGCAACATAATTAAGACCTGCTCCAAACAGTACCAACATGGCAAAAAACAAAACATGTAACCTTTATTTAAGTCTGTGTGTCTTCCGGTCGCATCGGACGCAAACAAACACCCGTCGTAACCGCCGCCGTAAATGTAGAGAATCTTCTAACATGAGTTTGCACACAACACTCTTGATCATGTGTTTGATAACTTCCATCAAAGTAGCCTTTAAGCAGGCAATACAAAGAGGCAAAATTTACAAACACCACCGGCGAGTCCTGGATCCTACCCCAGAACATCTATCGACGGCCTGTAACATTCTATCTACAGAGCTGACAGATTATGAACGACTGCTGACAGAAAATGAGTGGACACATTTCCAATATCATGAAAGACAATTTAGAAAAAGCCTGTATACAAAACAATTACAAGAAAAACAAAACTTTGTACTCACTGGAGATTTCAGGAAGTGGTCAAAGTTGTTTACAGTTATCAATGGCGCTTTCTTTAAAACCGGAATATTTTCCATAAAACGCACAGATGGAGGACAGCTTGGACTACCGCTGCTCAAGTATGTAATGCGGATTTTAAGAACTTTGCCACTGGAAGAAAAGGCACGATCTAAATCAGTCCATGTTACAAACCCGGCTGACTGGTTTGAAAGAGAACTGTGGTACCTGCGGGAGCTGTTACAACCAGCGATCGCCTCTGCCACTGCACAGCATCAGAGAAATCCTCAAAAGGTAGGCAAAAACAAACTAACCTACCTATGGCAGCATCATAGAACGAAGGCGATTGATATTATTCTAAATGACTGCATGTTTCCCATGCCACCGCTAGAATCTGGCTACACTGAGCAGGTGTATAATTATTATCGGAAAAAATGTCAGTTTGATCCAACTTCTATCACGCTTGAGTTACCCCCGTGGAAGGATTACGTAGACAGTGTATTGACTGAGTTGCCGCTATCCACATCGCCGTTTACAATAGAAGAGATTGAGGAAGTAATTGTAAATCTGTCCAACGATAGAGCAAATGGTTCAGAGGGTGTTACTTATGAGAATCTGAAAGCCACTAGACAAACATCTCGCTACATATTGAAAAGCATATTTAACACCTGTTTGAGTCCCTAGTTCATGGAAGGGAGCACTTATCCACAGAATACCGAAGAAAGACATTGTACCAGATGACCCCTCAACCTGGAGGGACATCTCTCTACTGCCATCTGTATATAAAGTCTTTATGTATGTGTGGAGAAGGAAGAAGTCGGGGACGCGTAATTGGGACTGCAATTACGTATACATATAGACTTTATAAGTGCTTGCTTTCAAGAATATTACCATGGCTGGTTGATATGGGAATTCTGTCTAATAAACAAAAAGCTTACATTGAGCGACAAGCCATGAATGAATGTGTCCCCCAAGCTTAAATTGAGGGACAAGCCATGAATGAATGCGACCCCCAAAACAGGAATGGTTTTACAGGTGGAGGCCACTGAGATTTTCCCCCCTACTAATCTTTTCTGACTGTTTTTCACCAGTTTTGCATTTGACTATAGCAAGGGTGTCCAACCCTGGTCCAGGAGAGCTACTTTCCTGCAGATTTTAGCTCCAACCTGAATCAAACACACATAAACCAGCTAATCATGGTGTTCAGGGTGCTAGATAAATACAGACAGGTGTGTTGGAGCAGTGTTGGAACTAAAATTTGCAGGATGGTAGCTCTCCAGGAGCAGGGTTGGACACCCCTGGGCAATAGGATCAGTGTCACTACTGGTACAGTGTCAGTGTTCCGAGTCCAAGTCTGAGTCACCAAAGAAGAGTCAGAGTCGAGTCTCGAGTCCCAGTGTTCCGAGTCCAAGTCGAGTCACCAAAGAAGAGTCAGAGTCGAGGCTCGAGTCCCAGTGTTCCGAGTCCATGTCTGAGTCACCAAAGAAGAGTCCGAGTTGAGTCTCGAGTCCCAGTGTTCTGAGTACAAGTCGAGTCACCAAAGAAGAGTCCGAGTCGAGTCTCGAGTCCCAGTGTTCCGAGTCCAAGTCGAGTCACAAAAGAAGAGTCCGAGTCGAGTCTCGAGTCCCAGTGTTCCGAGTCCAAGTCGAGTCACAAAAGAAGAGTCCTAGTCGAGTCTCGAGTCCCAGTGTTCTGAGTCCAAGTCGAGTCACCAAAGAAGAGTCCGAGTTGAGTCTCAAGTCCCAGTGTTCTGAGTACAAGTCGAGTCACCAAAGAAGAGTCAAAGTCGAGTCTCGAGTCCCAGTGTTCCGAGTCCAAGTCGAGTCACCAAAGAAGAGTCCGAGTCAAGTCTCGAGTCCCAGTGTTCCGAGTCCAAGTCGAGTCACCAAAGAAGAGTCCGAGTCAAGTCTCGAGTCCCAGTGTTCCGAGTCCATGTCAAGTCACCATTACCTGAGTTCGAGTCCGAGTCAAGGCTCGAGTCCCGTGTTCGAGTCCAATTTATTATACTTTAAATTATCATTTATTTCTGTGGTGCAAAGCTGAAATTTCCGTATCATTGCTCCAGTCTTCAGTGTCACATTATCCTTAAGAAATCATTATAATATGAGGATTCATTATCAAAGTTGGAAAAAGTTCTGCTGCTTAATATTTTTTCATAACCTGTGATACTTTTTTTAGGATACTTTGATGATTAAAAAAAAGAAGAAAAAAAGAAGCAAATGTTTTACAAATAGAAATCTTTTGTAACAACAATATACACTACTGGTCAGTCATTTGGGGTCAGTCTTTTTTTGAAATAAATCAATACTTTTATTCAGCAAGGATGTGTAAAATTGATAAAAAGTGACAGTAGATTTATATTATTTGAAAATATGTTTTTATTTTGAATAATTATTTTGAACCTTTTATTTATCGAATATATTATGCAGAAGGAGTGTTTCCAACTCTCATAATAAATCAGAATATGAGAATGATTTCTGAAGGATCACGATCACTGAAGACTGGAGGAACTATCCTGAAAATTCAGCTTTGCATCACAGAAATAAATGATAATTTAAAGTATAATTAATTGAAAACAAAAATGATTAAACTGTAATAATATATCACAATAGCCTATTACATTTTTCTGTATTTTTGTCAAATAAATGCAGGCCTGATGAGCAGAAGAAACTTCTTTCAAAAACATTACAGTAATGTGTCCAAACCTTTGGCCTGTAGTGTATCATGTACGCAAATACATTTGAAAGGATTGTTTATTGCTGCCCCCATAGACACATTTGTGTAGGCTATTTTACAAACTATAAATGTGTTTTTTTGCTATAAATTATATGTATTTGAATATCTGAATGAAATCTAAAATAAACATAAGCGGGATTAAGCGCTGAGCACCGTCTTTGGCTCAGCGTCAGCCATTGCAGAAAGCATAGTCTGAATCTGGCAGTTATGTCCCGTCGCTGTACATTCGCTTCACTGTACGTATACATCGTCGACGTCTGATGCCAAATAGGCAGACATCGCCCAACCCTAGCTTCCTCTGTTTATTATCATATATGCATTAGTGAATAATAGTTTCTGCATTTTCCTAATGACAACATTTAGC
The DNA here is from genome assembly GCF_024679245.1 of Pseudorasbora parva. Classification (NCBI taxonomy): domain Eukaryota; kingdom Metazoa; phylum Chordata; class Actinopteri; order Cypriniformes; family Gobionidae; genus Pseudorasbora; species Pseudorasbora parva. Next base: position 68,234,200 of record NC_090172.1, on the reverse strand, counting down.
CCGCGAATAAGGCAGGGGAATGCGGCGTAAAGTGAGTGACGTCAGTGAGTGTGTTGTCAAGCAAGGAGAGCAAGCGGTAGCAGTTTCTGTGAGGGAAAAAGATCACTGTTTGCGGCTGGTCTTGGAGCCCGAAACAGGAAAAGTGTAACATCTTATATAAAACTTTATAACCTATTTAGTCAGAAACAACATAATTCATTTGATGAATCCTCAAGTCCGATTTTATATATCCTTGAGACTCGAGTCCAAGTACGAGTCATCAGTCCGCGAGTCCAAGTCGAGTCACGAGTCCAGAGAACGGAGTCTCGAGTCAGACTCGAGTCCAGAGAATAAGGACTCGAGTCGGACTCGAGTCTGAGTCCAGGACTCGAGTACACAATAAGCAATCAATTCTCAAGCACAAAAACATTATTTTAAAAATATTAAAAATACGCATTTTCATTTATTCATACATAGTTGCAACAACATTTAGTCCAAAATGAACTAAGTGCCATTGTTTAAAAACTGTTTTATTTGCTGAATAAAACTCAGTTGGCAAATAATGCAACAAAGATTGGATCAATAGATTTCACTAATAAATCTACCAATCACACTGTGAACATAAAATAATGATGCTGCCATCTTTCTAAAGTCATTTTTACACCCCTTCGAAAATTGTCATTCTGACCCCCACTACGAAATATTGAATTACTCAGTAAATATACATCGATTACATTTCCTCAGAAACAAAATTAACAAAATCCAGGAAAGTTTATGAAATGTGGTTGATTTTGACACAGAATGACCCAAATGTGGTTGCCTGAGAAACTTTATACACATACATAACCGTTAGCGGCCGACTAACTTGTGCCGTAGCCTATGATTAGGTGTCATCATCATACAGTCGGAGACACTTCAGTAAAACCTGCTAGGCGCATTTCAAAACCAGGGAGAATGTTAGTAGCAAATAAAAGTCACAGATGTCTGCAAATAAAGCTTTCACATGACTAGGAACAGTGAAAAATCAATGGTCATTCTTTAAGAGGTTTATGTACTAGTCTTGAGCTAAGCGATTGGTTTATGCCTGCCCTGACTACAAACCTTCATTTGCATTTTCCACTGTATTTTGATTTTGACTAACAAAATGATGACGGGCTAGTCAAAGTAGGCAGTGCACAGCCTCAGGTGATGTAGGGACAGGGCCAAAACTAGTCCTTCTTAATAAACATTATCCACTCACCAGCCATGGGATAATGGGGAGAAAACACTGGCCGAAACGCAACGCGGTCTACTATTTTTCCTGTAAAAAGAAAATTGATTGTGAAAGGAGAAGTCTTCAGTATAGGGCATAAATGTCACTTCAAAATTTGCACGCGGTAAACAATTATTTTGAAACAATGCTTACCACGTGATAGCAGTTACTTTTCTCAGCGCTGGTGAGGATGGACCAATCACAGTCATTTGTACACAAGGACACTTTCTATCAAACTGGTGATTCTAATGCGGCTCAGGGGAAATATATTTCGCATAGCCAACAAAACATTTTATTTTAAGAAGGGAATGGTAAACTATAGCATTAAATATGTTTAAAAAAAAACATGAACAAAAAAACTTTTCTGCCAATAGCTGCCACAAAAGAAAAACAATCATGCTTTGGTCAATCTTATGACACTAAGTCATTAATGCATTTAATTATGAGTTTAAATCATTTAAATTAAGTGAATTTGTTAACCTTTTATGTCAACGTAAAATAAGACACTATGGCATAAAAAGTACAGTGACTTTGTCAAATACAACAGAGAGAGATTATTACATACAGAAACCAAAATCCAGCATTGAATAAACATCAAAAGCCCACCAAGATCCCGAAACACAAATACAACATCCCTGAAGAAAAGATTTCTGCATTTTCATTATAAACCGCTAACATGAGAGAGTATTGTTTCACGTGTTCAGTTGGTGTTTGACCGTAATAACTCACAAAATACCTGTAAAATGATAGTGTTTATCTGAAACATTTAATAAAAAAATCCTTTGCGATAGGGTATTTTACTTCTCTTTTTATGGTTTTGTTGCTGAAAGTCATTTGGACGTTTACAGTGTGAGCAATGGCGCCAGCTGCTGGTGAGTCCTTGACTTATCACCATTATTTATGTCATTTTGAGTACACTTGTATGTTGGTACAGCCATTTTCCGTATTTAAAAAAAAGAGGATTACTGTAATTTGACATTAATGCTATAATATTTAAATAACGATAGAGTTATTAATTTTACAGGTAGTGTGTGTCATTTTAAGGAGTACAATTTAAAAGAAAAGAAAATCAGTGTTTTGCAAACAAGTTAATTTCCATAAAATTAGGAGATGCAAGTCTGTTTAGTAACGTCTCTCTTCTGGTCCTTTTGGAAGACATTTCCATCGGATTGGATTCTCCAAGAGAGTTTAGCATCTTCTGCCAGCCCCTTCTCCTTCAGGATCTGCTCCATCTGAAGAACACAAACAGACTTATGAAGGATATTTCTGCGCTGGAATTACAGTGGTAAGAAGAGCGAGACTCGCCTCCGATAAAATCTTGTTCATCACGTCCGGATCATTCAGATTTTCACTTGATTTCACCTCCAGTTTCACGATCTGTCTCTTTCGATCTGCGGGAAAAACACACTGATGAAGAATTCAGAGTCATAAAGAATAATGTACAGCACAATACATATTCCAATTTTAATCAAATGAGTTCATAAGTTAAATGTCTTGCTCTGTTATATGTAAATGTATATGATATTCTTAAACTGGACAGGCAGGTAAACACTAAATAAACATATATTGGGCGGCCCTATCATACTCCCGGCACATGACGTGACCTAGATAGCAAGCCACCATCGACACAACATTAAATCAGTGTGAATGTCTCAATGTGAACTGCACTGAATCAACCTCGCGTTTGCACCCACAATTAACGTTGACATTTAATGTTAAACTAAAAAGTGCATGGTAATGTTTTTGAATCAATGTTACAATATGTGGCCTGTTGCACAAAGCTGGTTTCAGTTACCCAGGTAAGTTTGAGATTAGTTTGAGGTTTTTCGGGCTCAAGAAGGTGGACTGGTTTTTATCAGAGTTCATCACCATGGTAACTGACACTACAGGCTAACCTGCTCTGGAGACGGTTTTATTCTGGGTTAGAGATCACAAACCCAAACTGGACCAATCAGCTGCAAGTAAAGATGCAATAAAGCCACGCCCCCTGTATCTCTCGTTCCAAATTAAAGCAGTTTATAATGAGAGAACTTTAGAAATACAATTGTGCATCTTTTGGTGCTAATTATTTATTATATTTATATAATTTATAATCACTTTCAATTCATATAATATGTCGATATAATTATTATATTGATTGACAAGTAGCCAAATAATAATATAAATATACTAATACATGCATTCATAATTCTTTTAAACAACGTGTATTCATTTGAGCTCTTTGTGAACCTATAATTATTAGGAATATGATTCACATCATGCATTGATATAGTCAGATATTCTGTAAGATGCCTTCTCATCTTTCGCTGCAGCATCAGTGTTAATTCCTGTTCATAATAATTCTCAAAACGATCTCTCAATCTTCAGAAGAGGAATGAATCAAACGGACGCTGTGATTGGCTGTTTGCCGCACGTGTCACACTTTCAGGCGCTTCAGAGTTGATCGCTAACTCTGGATTAGACCTGAGTTGACAGAGAAAGTTTATACCGAGCTTTGAGAAACGGTTGAACTTGATCTAAACCAGGTTGGATTGATTTGGATTCGTCAACTATAAACCTACTCTGAAACTCAGAGTTTGTTCAGCTAGCTTCTTGCAACAGGCGTATTATGATGTTGGTTCAACATTATGAAACACAACAACTACAGCTAAAGCCTGAAATCAACTGAAGATAAAGACAATAAATCTCCAGATCTCAGCTGAGAATGACCAGAGGGTTAGATGTTGATGTTTTATTGAAAATGTTTGATCGCCATTATGGGGATCAGTGTTTGCTTTAGTTGAACAGTCTGACTCTCGGCTTTATATGCGCGTTTGTGGTTTTTGTAACAGTGTAAACTAAAACACCATTTGTTGCAAAGAAACCTGTTAACAAAGATGATCAGATATAATTTAATATTTATATTTAACAATGTCAAGATAATTAAATGGCATAATACACAAATATCACCATTGACCAAACGCCATTATTTGTTGGTGATAGATTATATTCACCCCAAAAAACAAAAAAAATCTTTAGATTTTTAAATACATTGTAGAAATGTGTTTTTATTTTTTATAATAAAACAAATGATGCTTATAAGTCGAGAACAAGACAAGACCAAAACCAGACTCCTTAAATTCATATAAAAGATCTATATCTACTGTCTGAGAAATGACTTCTATTTAATGAATAAATATAATTGGAATAGTAAAACACTATAGAGCTGATACCAATCAAACCACTGACAATACAATTAATGGCACAGAAGGAGCATCTGAACTGGTACAATTACACCTTCATAAATAATGTTCAGATTAATTTAACACTAAAACATTAACATAATTTAACATTCACAGAATCATTTATTCAAAGCAGCCGATTCATTTAATAAGGAAGCATTGCCGAATTAGCAAAGACACAGTTTAAAGTTTAACTTCTTTGTATAAATCAATATCATTTGCAATCACAAATATTCTTGAAAACAGCTCTCTTGCTCTTGCGATATTGCTTAATTATATTCTATGTTTAATTTTAAAAAACTACATCTCAGAATTTGTTGGCCATTTATATTAATTTTGGCCATTTTTTGATTTTAAACCCGGCAGCACAGTAACAGAAGAACAAAAGAAGTTATTGATTGCATTTTAAGCAGTAAGATTTACATCAAATCACATTATTACACGGCTCTGTGAAATACTTGATTCTGATTGGTCAGTCGCTCATTCCAGCGGTATGTTATTTCCAGATAACACACACCGCTCATCCGGGTACTGCGAGTTATCTTGACCGGTTCTACTTCTGTGCTTAACGCTGGCGCCATCTTGTGGCTTAAACAGCCGTGGGCTACAATGGAAGACTTCAAGGCGGGTTTCCTTTATAAAGTTTTAAATATGGATATTTTTCTGACACAAACGCATCGATTGGAATCAGAAGGCTCTATTAACCCATCGGAGTCGTGTGGAGCACGTTATTTGACGGACAGCTGCATTTAATGACTTCAGAAACAGCTCCAACTACTGCTGGGATTAACGTTAGCCTGGACTTTTTAAATATAACTCTGATTGTATTTGTCTGACAGAAGAATGTCATAAACACCTATAATGACCTGAGGGTGAGTAAATCAGAGGCTTGGGTTCATCTTTGGCTGAACTAACCCTTTCAGCATTCATTCTCAACATTTAGCAGCGATAGATAAAGGCTTAAAGCAGTCTGGAACTGTTTTTCTTCGCGGAAGCTTTGCGTAAGAGCTAATAAAATATTTAATCTCAAGACAATATTTAGTGTCTAATTTATTTGAGACTAGTAGCCGTGTAATAAGCGGGATAATGTCCACCCAGCCGGTTGTTATCGCAGAATAAACCCCTTCAGAGTGACGCTCCGCTTCGCCTCGGGGTCCTGATCACTCTGGAGGGGTTTATTCTGCGATAACATCCGGCTGGGTGGACATTAGCCCTCACGTAATGATGTTCAATCAGACAATGCACCAGCAATTTAGTGATGTCCTTGCAGTTGTGAAGCACATCGTCCATACAGTCTGATTATTACACAGGGACACACAGTAGTGATGTTCGTTTCTGGAACGAATCATTCTTTTGAACCACTTCTCAGAAAGTAACCGGTTGAGCCGGTTCATTAATCGAACTGTAGTTACGGGTCGATGACACAACATTCAAAAGCCGAAGTAGCACGTCCGACTAAAGGAGAACCAAAAGAGCCGCTTCAAACATCTGTCGAAGTTTGCTGAGGATTACCGAGGATTGAGTTGGTAACACAAGTCTGAGGGCTACTGGAAATATGTGTATTATGACTACTGTTATTTAATAACAATTGATTAAAACCTGCAAAAACCTTCCTGTCGAGACATTTAAATACATTTTACAGTAGTTTATTGTGCATTCAAATTATATTTTATGTTGTTAAGCAAAATGTAGGTTTATTCTGTCTATATTGGCTACTTTAGACATGTAACATATCCACGTATTTTCCGCACGTCTGTAATGTGTGCTGTATGTGCGAAACTTTTAGGAATCTTATCCAATTTGTGTATAGGCAGCTCAATATTGGTCAGTCATAGCCGATGCAAACGATCCACGAATTAAACTGTAACCACAAACACCATTAACTTAAGTGAACTGGTTTTATTAAATAGGCATTCATTTTATTAATAATTTTCAATAAATGAGGAGTTGGTTTACTCGTTCGATGGTAGGTTATTTTAGACATAAAGAACATATCCGCGGGTTTGTTGATCAGTGCCTAATGTCTGCTGTAGTTGTGCAATTTTCTGTCAAATCTGATGTGAAGGATAAATTAATTAACTGTGAATTAATTAGTGAATGAAAGACGATTATTAGCTAAATGCACTAACGCAAACTACTTTATTCAATTATTTCAATTTGCATTGACACAGATTCATTTATTTGTATGTTTCCTTGCTATAATGACACTGGGAAATGCATAAAAAAAGCACAAAACTGGCTTTTAAAGGTAAAAGGAGATGAGACTCTGATTGGTTTATTTGCCCAAAACACACCGACTCATTAAGAGATAAGGGACGACCCTTTTAGACCAAGAGCCGGGCACGCCAAATGTTTTTTTCGTCGTTAAACTAGCAAAAAGAGATTTGGACACACCCTAAGAGCACCCACACCGTGAGATTCAGACCGTGTTTAAAATAGGGCTCAATGTTTAATCATTATTTTCAGAGCTTCGACATTGAGTTTCTCATTACGTTTTTGAATGTTGAATGTTTTAAAAACATTTATATTTTTTTGTTTATGCGAACGTTAAGGGAATATTCCATGTGATACAAACATTTCAGAAAGTTCAGAGAACACGTCAAAGAAGCAAGAAGAACGTTCAAAAGGTATCAGCAATGAGCATTTGGACTAAATCTAAGCATTAACACTATATAAAAGAGCCTAGATGGTTCCTCAGCTGTGTGTTTCAACTAAATTAAATTATTTAAAAAAGTATATATTAAGATGATAACTTACCAATATAACACGCAATCGGATAAGAGTCTACACAGTGGCGATCAAACCAAAAACCTTTCCAAACTACAGCACAGAATTGATTGTTCGGTTGTCTAAGACTCCATTTTCTGAAAGAGGAGCTGCTCAGATCTGACCAGACAAACTCTCCAGGATATGTAGAGCGAGACAATCCAATCCATACGGCTCCTGTTCCCACAGTATTCAGCAGCTGGTCGTGATCCTCCTGGTCATCGACGGTGGCCAGATCTGTGTAATGCTTTCTGCAGTATTCCTGTGCATCCGTCCAGTTCATGGGCTTGGTCACGTAGACAAACTCATGAAGAGAGACTGTCATGTGCAACAGAGCTGGAGAACAAAGAACAACGCCATGAGTTTATGTTCAGGTAATATTCAGCAGACATGATCCACACCTTTTTCCTCAACTATAACAAAAATATGTTCTGCTTTAGGTCATGAAAATAATTTCTGAAAGTGCAAAACAATTTTTGTCTACAGTTCTTTTTGAGAATTAACAGGTTTCGATGATGTTTGATTGAAAATATTTGGTCACCATTATGGGGATCAGTGTTTTCTTTAGTAAGATAAGTAAATATACAATACTTGTTCTTGTTTTCTAGAAAATAAAATCAAAATGAATTGAGTTTTTCTTAAAACAAGCAACATTATTTGTCAATATAGTAAGAAAAATGGTGTATCTCGTTTCTGTTTCACATCTTGTTTTTTGTTTCTGTGTTAGAGTTGCTAAGAAAAATCATCTTAAATGAGAAATGAACACATTTACCAAAACCCTGAACTAACCTGAAAAAAGCAGAAACTGTAACCCGTTCCTCATGATGAGACACCTATAAGAAAAACAGACATGGTGACTTATTAAACTGCTATAAAACATCGTGTTTTAATTCAGAGCAAAAAACTCTTAATGTTATAGCGACAGCACGATGTTAAAATCACTAAAGGCCAAAAAGCACCTTTCAGAGAGGTTTAACTTACATCCAGAACTCACCGTTTCACGGTCCAGCACGACTGCTTGAGCTCATGTAGTTTCCCGGATCCTTTTAGATTCTCCAAACCAAGACTTCTTTAAACACAGAGCTCTTCCTCAGATAAACACGAGTCTCGTTTACCTGCAGTGGCGGAGAGGCTGAAGGTTCATGATGAATGCTTCCTCTCATTTAATCAGTTTTTAGTCTCCATTTGTAATTTATTCCATATGTAAAAAACACTCATCTCCAATGCAAAGTGTTTTAGTATGAAAAGAGACACTGATTTACATTTAATTTGCTAAAACACAATGGATGGAGATAACATCATGCAGAGCATGAAAATAATTACTAACTACATACACATCTTAAAGCTCTCTTAAAGACATTAACTCAGTAGTTTTGTTTGACATTTGCTGTATGTTACGGCTTAAGAGTCAACCCGTTTAGGACGACTTTAAATCATTTTCTCCTACAGAAAGAGACCTGCCGTTTACAAATCCAATTACACTATAGATACAATGAAAAACATATGAAGATGTCATTTTTTTGTTGAATCATCTGACGGCCATTTCCAGCATTAAAAAAAATCATGAATATTATGACATAAAAAGCCAAAAATTTTCATATTCATAAGTCGTGTTTATAAGATGAATACTAAGGATTTGAGCCTTAATTTAGGCCAAATTGTGACGGCTAGACGACTGGGTCAGAGCATCTCCAAAACTGCAGCTCTTGTGGGCTGTTCCCGGTCTGCAGTGGTCAGTATCTATCAAAAGTGCTCCAAGGAAGGACCAGTGGAGAACCGGCCACAGGGTCATGGGCGGCCAAGGCTCATTGATGACCGTGGGGAGAATTTGTTGTGTATGGGGCGGCATAGCCGCTGACCCGTCAGGATGCCCTCTGACCCCTGACCCCGCCAAAAGCACCAACAGTGGCACGTGAGCACCAGAACTGGACCACGGAGCAATGGAAGAAGGTGGCCTGGTCTGAGGAATCACGTGTTCTTCTACATCAAGTGGATGGCCGGGTGTGTGTGTGTGTGTGGCTTACCTGGGGAACACATGGCCCCAGGATGCACTATGGGAAGAAGGCGAGCCGGTGGAGGCAGTGTGATGCTTTGGCCAATGTTCTGCTGGGAAACCTGGGGTCCTCCATCCATGTGGATGTTACTTTGACATGCTCGTCCCAAACTAAGCATTGCTGAGACCATGTTCAGCCGTTCATGGAAACAGTATTGGGTCACTTGAACCATGAAGTGTAAATGCGGCCTAAGTGGCACATATATCATGGAGAAGACACTGACCGGCCATCACGCTCTCTCAACAGTCAAATCCAAATTCAAACAAGCTTGGTTTGCATATCTGACAGAGAATAGCCACAGCAATGGACATTTGCTCAAATACAATAGTCAAGCATGATCACATGGCTGTGAAGGCCTGAGGCAGGGCGTGTGGACGAACTGACCAGATCTAATGTCTTCCCCAAATTGACATGCATTCGTTTAGCATAGGGTTTATCCAAAGCACCTTACAAATCAGGGAAAACAAACAATTAGTTTTGGAGCCGACAAATGTGATGGATGTACTATATCCTACAGTGACACTTTTTAAGGGATCCCACTCGAAACATTGGTGGCAATGGCACTACGATCGACTTTGGCTTGCAATGCTTTTAAGAAATGTAGAAAGTAGAAAAACTGCAGAACCGTAGAGCCCGAAGTTCTTCTGGGTAGGTGGAGTGTGTCTATGACGAGACGGAGGGAGGAGTGGTTGAGGATGAGAGGATGGGTAGAGATAAGTGTCGCAGTGAGGCTGTGTGAAACCAGAAGAGGAACGGGCTGCGTACCGAACCCTGGGGTTTTAAATAGCAATTTGAGGACTTCTTAACTGAAGTTTAGTTGTTTTCTTGTAGGTTCTTGTAGGTCATGATGAAGAATGCTTTGCTCTTGGTGCTCCTGTCGGGTTAGCTGATTTTTCATTTATTTAATCAACTTTTAATCAGAGATGAGATGATGGAGGTGCCTGTCGACCATTGAATTCACTTTAATCAAAGCTACTGCATTTGTGTCTTCCCTCTTCAGCTCTGATGCATGTGGCGTTCTCACAGCCGTATGTTTTTCACTTTGTCCGTGAGAAAATGAACTGGACCGGGGCTCAGACGTACTGCCGTCAGCATCACACTGATCTCGCCACCATTAATGACCGCATGGATCTGGTTGAGCTGATGCTGACCGTAGAACAGGCTTATAGAGCGAACGTGTGGATGGGACTCTATCGGACCGGCGAAAGCGCTCCGTGGATCTGGTCCGATCACAGCAAGTCCACGTTCATGCCGTGGGCTACAGGTCAGCCCAACAATGTGGGAAAAATCCAATATTGTGTTGTGGTGGTTAATGGTTCAGCTCTCAATGATCTGAATTGTGCAACTGAGTTGCCTTCCGTCTGCTACACCGGTGAGTGTCTGCACACACATTTCACTGCTTTATTGACTTTAAAAGTGCAAAACTTACATTTAAACTGCAGGAATAAAGGAATTCTGGCACAAAATGACTGTCCTAAACATCAGGATGGGATTTGTGTGATGATTTATGAATTTAATTTGTTGTTATTGCATAGTTTGGTTGTTCCATTTTGTAAAAATAGGTGTTAATAGCATGACTGGCAGTTAAATATGCAAAGTGCGCTGTGTGTTTCTGTCCCACAGAGGAGAGGAAACACACCTTGATGAGACTGATGGTCAAATCGAGTGCAGATGTGATTGATCCTTCGGTGAAGGCAGCACTTCTGCTGAAGGTGAGTTGGGTGTGTGTGTGTCAAGAGCGGAGGAAGAGTATCGAATAATAAAGGTGTGTTTGTGTTCAGATAGAGCAGATACTGGAGGTGCAGGGACTGACTCGACATGTAAAACTGTCATGGAAAATCCAGTCAGATGGAAATGTCTTCCAAAAGAGCCGGAAGTGACGTCACTCGGCAGACGTTCCTTTGACAAAAGGAGAAAGACAAAAATATGTTGTTCCTATTTTGAATACATCTAGCATTTATTTTTTGTCTGTCACGTGTTGCAGTTAATCTTTTCTGAGCAATGAGTTTACTATTGAGTTAGCTGTGGTTTTCCATTATGGATTATTGTGAATTGTAATTTTGAAGTTGATTTGAAATGACACAGTCTTATTCCCTTAATGAAATGTGGCTGAACTGAAAAAGAAGCCTAATAAAAGGAAGCTTCCCACCATTGACTCTACCAGCGAATTTGGTGTCCTTTCATTTTGAGTAACACATTTGTGAATTGCTGAATTTTGGAAACTATATCCTTTTTTGTGTTCCTGATTATTATTTGAGTGTATCTTAATCTCTTGAATTGAGCTATTATTTATTTATTTTTTCAATTGCTTTCATCCATGATAAAGTGCTTGGTGAATATAGGAAATGTAGGAATATTCCAGCAGCGAGTCGACACAACAAAGCATTCCAGAGACCCCCTCTCCGAAACCTGAACCGATCATAAAACTAATCAAGGATGCCCAAATGGTCCAGAGACAACAGCTCTCCCCCTTTACCTGTGTTATCTCAAAACCAGCACAAGGTCTAGATGATTCACGAGACGTGATCCCCTTTGTTCTACAAGCGTAACAACGGGGATAACCTCATGAAGAAGGGACTCATTTTTTACCGACAGGCATAAATTTAAATCGTTATCTGGACACAGAGTGGCTGAAAGCTTTTTGGTGGCCCTGAAATCAACATAAAAATTAGACAGACACCTCTTCTTCAACCTCCTGCCTCGACCCACGCATTCCAAAGTCTCTTTGAACATCACACAAAGACCTCACACCAATGCAGACACGAGGAACAAACATATACTAAGGTATTATGTGTATTTTCATGTAATTTGTGAAGTTTCTCTGTACACTAGACACGTATCACATATGAATCTTTACTATCTCCCATCATGGGAATAGCAAGCCGTTTTGATGTCTATGTGATTGATAAACTATTTCTGTCATCTTGATGCAAGGTAAATTTGAGTGAAATGTACTGTGACTACACTATGAAAGTTGGTTTCTTAAAAGTGCTTAACCAAACGCTCAGAGAATTCCAGCACCATATGGACATTACAGTAATGATATGCACGAACAGGAGAAGTGGGTGGGGAACCCACAACAATATTCATTGGCCGGAGACGCCCCCGAGGAGGGACCTTGGGGCCCGTTTAAAACTCCCGGGAAAACAAGACATAACGCACTTTTCTTTTTTCCATTTCTTTTTTCCTTGTGTTTATTCTCGATCACCATGTTTTTGCGATGATCCCTGCCATGGTGCGTGCTGGTCTTTCCATCTCTCTGCCTGCACGTTTTACTGCTGTCCGAGCTACCAAGAGCTCTCCACGTAACTCCGAAAACTCTATTTAAACCTTGCCGAAAAGGCAACCGCGCACCGAGACTCAGAGAAACTCCCGTCGCGTAGCTACCAGCTAACGACAACCAGGAATTGGTTTACCCCGCAAAACCAACCAGCCATCACTCCTAACACCACAACTGACAACCAGCCAAACAAACGACGCCCTGAGAGGAACCCATGCTCATTGGAGCATGCAAACGCAGGTACGTGACTCTCTATTTTGGCTGAACTGGTAAAAAAAAGTTAAGTTGAACTGCTAGTGTCACGGAGTGACCTTGTAAGGGCAGAACTAAAAGTGGCGGAGATTCTGCCCGGTTCTGCCCGGACCATAATCTGCAAACACCGGTTGCTTCCGGGAACTCTGGGGAAGGAAATCAGGGCTTTATTGATCTCAGGTGGATAGACGAGCGGGCGATCACGATTGGGCAGTGTGAAGTGAAGAGGGAGTATAAAGAGGGCCTCAGAAACTGAAGAAGGGCAATTGTCTTTTTCGAGCCGAGGCGGCGAGCGAGTTGGACTATTTGGGCGAGTGCAGTGGAAAGAAGGCGGAGGATATTGGTGGCGGGGCGAAGACGGAGACCAGGGTTTGGCAGGAACAGAAACCGGGCTGAGTATATTGGGATGTATACCTAACTGTGAAATGCTCTATGGACATGTGTAACAAATTCTGAGTGGTTGAAAACAGGGAGACTCACCAGAAGTATCGCCAAAGGAGGCCCTTTCGACAGGTCACGGGTAGCAGGAAAAGTATCCAGGAGCTGGAAAGAGGAGGGAAAAGATACCTCGTGTTAGTAATGGTGTGAGTACCCCAAAACCATTGTACAGTAGCATAATTATCTCGAATGAACTATCTGTGAGCCTTTTTGGTGAGTTTGTGGCATTGTATGAGAGCGGCCCCACCGTGAAGGTGGATTGTGGGTGAGCCGGGACCAGTGAGCGAGAGCAGACGTTGGGGTGTCGTGGCGGCGACATTTAAACCTGAATATTTGCTGCATCAGTGTCTCTACGATTTCCAGGACGAGTCCTTGGTCAGACGGGGTTTTGACCCTAAATTCACCAAGAGTGTGTGGAGTGCATTGGGTGAGTCCTTGTCCTTTGCTGTGAGTGTATACACTTGAAAATTGCAGTGTGGTGCTGTGTATGTGTTGTCAACAACCACCTTTCAGGCCTGACGAAATCCTGTGAAGGAAGTAAGCACTGAGGCGGGCAAAGAAATCATCTCCAATTATATTCCGTCGATGAGATCCTGTTCCTTCAGCCCTCATGTGACGGTGGTGGGAAACAATTTTAAGTAAGAACAGTGTGAATATAGTGGGAAGCACTAATGGTAAGGAGTTGGCTGCTGTTGGAGGAAATCAGCTGTGCGTGTATTATTACCTGTTGTGGAGTTCTTCAAAGGTTCGCCCCTGTCTGTATCTCTCGCCCTGTCGTTTGGAGGAAAGAGGAGGGAAGCGTTCGACCCACCCAGTGTAGCACATCCCGGGTGAAACAGCTCACCTGTGTGTGACATCAGCGGAGGCCGTGTTCGGCCCAACGCAGCAGCAGCTTTCGATCCGTATCTCTATCAGCAGTTGGTTGAAGCCTCGGAAAAAGGAACGCCTGACGTCTATTTCCCCGAAGGTCTGTGAATTACATCATTTCCTGTATGCCCAAGTGAAGCCCCAGTTACCTTTGATGTACTTACCTTATGCCCAAAGCTAAAGCCAGCATATTGTGTTGTACACCTGCCTGTATGCCCAAAGCCAAAGCTAGCATATTGTGTTGTACACCCGCCTGTATGCCCAAGTGAAGCCCCAGTTACTTTTGATGTGCTTACCTTATTCCCAAAGCTAAAGCCAGCATTTTGTGTTGTACACCCTTCTGTATGCCCAAGTGAAGTTACCTTTGATGTACTTACCCTATGCCCAAAGCTAAAGCCAGCATATTGTGTTGTGCACCCGCCTATATGCCCAAGTGAAGCTCCAGTTACCTTTGATGTGCTTACCCTATGCCCAAAGCTAAAGCCAGCATATTGTGTTGTACACCCGCCTGTATGCCCAAGTGAAGTTACCTTTGATGTACTTACCCTATGCCCAAAGCTAAAGCCAGCACATTGTGTTGTACACCTGCCTGCATGCCCAAGTAACGCCTCAGTTGTCTTGTCTACAGACTTACCTGTATTCGAGATTGATAATGTACTCTAATTTCAACGTGTCGCTGGATGTATAGTTGATAAAGATGTATAGTAAATATTAATTTTGAATCATATACTTTATATATTATTGTTCCTTTCACTGTAATTCAATACCCCTTTGAGTTATTTGAACAATTATTATAAATGTTCCCTTACAGAAACATAAGTAAAATATTACCAGAGGTGGGTAGAGTAGCCAAATTCTGTACTCAAGTAAAAGTACTTACGGAAATATTAACTCAAGTAAAAGTAACAATCGCAATAATTACTTGAGTAAGAATAAAAAAAGTATTCGATGAAAAAACTACTCAAGTACTTAGTTATAGTTCAGCAACAAATTTAATCTGCCCGCAAGTAACGTCTAGGAACTCTCAATACCCTTCTGAGCTGTATTCCTCAAAATCTTGACGGCCCAATGCAGGTATGCAGGTGATGTGTACACCTATCGCGAAGCAGCCTCTCCAACGTTTCGCGAGACTTGCGAACAAGTCAAATTAACTTGTTTTAAAAGATATAATTAATTATTACCATTGACAGTAGTGAAGGAAACGTCACCGATTGTAACGAAGTAAAAGTACAGTTTTTTCACAAGAAATATACTTGAGTAAAAGTACCCATTTTTAAATATACTCTGAAAGAACAAGTTACCCAAAAAATTTACTTGAGTAAATGTAACAGAGTAAATGTAATTCGTTACTACCCACCCAACATTCACTTACAACAGTAATTTCCACTTACTTACTACCACATTTTTATATTAACATTTGCAAACACTACATATAGAGTATTGCACACTGTGTGTTGCGCAGGTAAGAAGAGTCAAAGAAGTGAAAGAAAAAATGCAGAGGCTCCCTGAAACCACCCCTCATCGACCTGGTTTCCATCCCAAAGTACCCCTAAGACAGCCCTTCCAGGCCACCCCATGGTTACCAGTAAACCAGCACAAAATCCAACAGTATGAAATAAATATGTCTGTCGATGTGAGTAATGAAACTGTCTCTCAGCCAGATGATAACCCCCAACAGTCTGTCAGGCCAAATACCCTTTCTATGGGCTTCCAAACACCTTGCACCTTGTCTCTTCAGTTAACCCACACCCATCTAATGTGTTGACTGTTTCATCTCGAACTAGCATGCATGACACTGGGTGCGTTTACATGCACACCAGTAAGCTGATAACTCAAAAAAAATCAGCGTATTAAAATAATCAGTTTTCCCCGTTTACCTGCAAACCAGTAAACTGACAATGCAAATAAACTGTTTACATGACTTTATTAATAAACCGGTTATTTCCTTGTAGTGACATCAAAAATAATAGTGACCATATATCTGAGAGTTTTTGAAATGTTACGTCAGTTGTGATGTTAAATAAAGCATGTCAGTGTGAGATTTATGGCTCATATTATCCATCATGCAGTTACAGATGCAGCGTTTTGACTGAACCTCTTCTACTTCTGCTGCATGAGAAGAGAACATCTTTACAATTGTAAGTTTGCGTTTTTGTCACCGATCACACATGCGCACTTCAATAAGCCGACAGAGAGGAGGTTAATGCGTTTACATGCAGTGCGAATTCGGGGTAAGAGGCAAAAAAACGACCTGTCCCGACCGGTTTATGCTTACGCCGTTTATGAGCTTACTCTGATAAAAGAAAACGGGTTACCGCGTTTACATGACCATGTTTATTGTCGGATTATTAGGCATAATCGGCTTAAGAACGAGCATGTAAACGCACCCAATATCCCTATCATTCAGGCTTCACCAAACATGGCTAACAGAACGCCAACTGACATGTCTTCTCCAAATGACCCGTACCTGCCTTTTTTCTATTTCTACTTACCCAGGTATGATCCAGGCACCCAGTATGTACACTTCTCCATGTGGCTGGCACTCTCCTGCTGCAATTAAATTTTTACCCCAAGCCAACTTGCTTGGTCATTCAGCGGCCATTCAGATTCCCCCATGCTTCTGCTATGATGTGCCAAATGCCATGTACTCAAAACCACCTAGCTCACTCCCCCAGCACCTCCTGTCTTATCTGGAACCAGCTATCCTCACAAAGCAGACCCCATTCAAGCTCAACAAGCTTCCAATGATCAACAGCACACCTCACATTTAAACTGAGCCGTTGTTTCATCCATCTCTACTCCTGTGTATGCTACTATGACAATAGCCGCGTTTCCACCACAGGAACTTTACCCAGGAACTAGGAACTTTGGGTGGTACTTCGTGTGTTTAGACCGCAGGAACCAGGGTCTAAATGAAGTTCTGGGTAAATATTTCCCCCTCCAAACGGCCCTGCTCGCGAGGTAGTACTTTTTCAAAGTTCAGGAACTTTCGAGGGCGGGACTTGGGCGCTGAACATGCTGATTGGTTGAGCTCACGCAGCATTTTATTTCAACCGGCATTATTAAAAGTCTTTTGCGAGGTTTGGTCTACGTTCAGTAAATATCAGTCTTGCTCTCTGTCTGATGGCGCGCGTTCGTCTCAGCCATCTCACGTGCAATGTCCGTAATAGCTGATAATAATATACATTGTCATTTTAAATCTAGCTTTACAAGCTTTCTGAATATGCTGCTCTTTTCTGTCGTTAATTTCCTCTTTAGTAAACCAGCAAGAGCAGCACAGCTTGAATCTCTTCCAAACTCGTTATTAATTTTTTTACAGTCTTTTTTTCACCATGTAAACGACCTGACCGATTACTTTTAAGTGTGCGTCCTTACATGCCGTGACAGCGCCGCGCCGCGCTCATGTTGACAAGAGAGGAAAGCTCATTTTTCTGAGGGGTAAACTTTTTATTTCGTAAGTTATGAAGATAATGTTGGAGTAATGACACAGCGTATATTGCCCCAGGCAGTTTTTAATTAAAATGCGCCTGACAGAAGAATTGATTTTTTTTTAGATGATTATTACACTTTACAACAAATAAATAGCTAATATAATACTGTATTAGTCCTGGTGGCCGTTAAGAGTTGCTATGGCTACAGTTAACACATTCAGGAACTGTCCGTCACTGGCTTGGAGGAGCAGTCGCGTGCAGTCCTACATCACCGGACTAATCTACCTAATCTTCACGGTACTTTATATCGCGGTCGAAACGCAGACAGCTGCAGGTCTGGGGGGAGAAAAGTTCCTGTAAAAAAGTTCCTGGTAAAAATTGTTCCGGGTAATTTTGGTGGAAACGGGGGTAATGCCAATTCATCCTGATTCACATATGTATGCACAACAACCCATTTCAGTGCAACAGCCCCAGACAGCAACTCAGCCCAGACTGCAAAAATTAATAACTCTGCAATGACCACACCACAACCCACATTTACACAGACACACCAAGTTCGAAGTGTACAAGTGTTCAGTGGTGGTCCTGATTGCAGAATACTTATTGAAGACTGGATACGGGACATGCAGTATCTTCTTGATGCTGGAGGAATGCCTGCTGGAGGAATGCCTGCAAATCTGTAATTTGCTACTGTAGTGCGACATTTGAGTGGTGAAGCTAGTTCTGAATCTCCCTCCTAATGAGCAGACTACTGGCAGAACCTTTGAGGAAATACGAGCTGTTTATAGTGATATGCAAATATCTCTGGACCCATTCGCTGATTTCTATAAGAGATGCCAGCACCCAGTTTTTGCCAGTTTACGTTCAGTGGAAGAGGCACAGTATGGAGGCCAGTCTTTTCCAAACCGAGACAGCAAACTGACTCGTCGGTTCATTAGAGGTTTGAGTGATGAAGAGGTTTATCTCAGGATAGCACAGATGAAGCCTAGATATTTAACTTTTTGTGAACTCCAAGCAGAACTTCATAACCTTGCAAGAAGCAGCACAAGACTTACTGAACACTCTCCTCAGGTCCTGGTACTCCACAGGCCCGTTTGACAAATCCGCTGCCTCCTCCTGGAACACAGACACGGGAACAGACGTACAAGCAGACAATAAAAAAGACTCATGACACGCATTACACCATTCCATTCAGACACTGTGTTGTGGCCCCATTCCACCCTGGGATTGTGCTTGGTGAGCCACGGATGTCCCAGAACAACGGGTGCCAGGGTAGAGTGCATGATGAAAAAAGTTATTGTCTCGGTGTGGTTGCCAGATATGATGAGCGTGAGTGGGTCAGTGGTGTGTGCGATGCTGGGAAGTGGTTGGCCATTGAGGGCATTGACGGAGATGTGCTGCTGGAGTGGTGAGAAGGGGATTTGAAGTTTAGTATATATATATATATATATATATATATATATATATATATATATATATATATATATATATATATATATATATAATTATTATTATATTTGTTTTCACCTTTAAAATATTCATTTTATTAATAAATTATATAATTTAAGCACATTCTTCACATTTTTTCAACTTAAATTCAAAATAACTTTCCAGTACAAGCATAATCAGCTCAAAATATCTCACATTGGGTCACTTTGGGTGTCTCTGCCAATGTCTTGTGAAAAAAAAAGAAAGATAATATAACGTGATATATACTCCTGTTCAATTTCTCATTAATGCCGTTATCTAATCAGCCAATCACATGGCAGTTCTTCAGTGCATTTAGGGGTGTGATCCTGGTCAAGACAATCTCCTGAACTCCAAACTGAATGTCAGAATGGGAAAGAAAGGTGATTTAAGACGTTTTGAGCGTGGCATGGTTGTTGGTGCCAGACGAGCCGGTCTGAGTATTTCACAATCTGCTCAGTTACTGGGATTTACACACACAACCATTTCTAGGGTTTACAAAGAATGGTGTGAAAAGGGAAGAGCATCCAGTCTGCAGCAGTCCTGTGGGAGAAAATGCCTTGTTGATGCTCGAGGTCAGAGGAGAATGGGCCGACTGATTCAAGCTGATAGAAGAGCAACTTTGACTGAAATAACCACTCGTTACAACTGAGGTGTGCAGCAAAGCATTTGTGAAGCCACAACACACACAACCTTGAGGCGGATGGGCTACAACAGCAGAAGACCCCACCGGGGACCACTCATCTCCACTACAAACAGGAAAAAGAGGCGACAATTTTGCAGGAGTTGAGTTCCTAATAATCTTTTAGGTGAGTGTTGTGTACAGTATAAACAAACACATCACAAATTTTGCTTTAAAGTTTAAAAATGGCTAAATAAATGTAAAACTTATCATTACTTCCCATAGAATTTAATAACTACAGTAAGCAGGATTTGTTTCATTCCACAACAATCGTGACTCCTACTCCAGCATTTCAACAGGAGAATTATAATTCAGATAACATTATAGTGGCAGCTTGTGGACACCAAACTTCTTCACATCGTCACATGAATGATTTTACATTTCAGTCGCTCTTGTAAACAAAGATCAACTAAAATCACATATGCATATTAAACCTCAATCTCAAGCCATTTCACATTTACATAATCAGCTAAAATTCACAAATTCAGCTGTAACTACACAATAAAAGTATTTGTCTTTCTCCATTTGTCGAGTGACGTCACTTCTGGCTCTTTTGGAAGACATTTCCATCTGACTGGATTTTCCATGACAGTTTTACATGTCGAGTCAGTCCCTGCTCCTCCAGTATCTGCTCTATCTGAACACAAACACACCTTTATTATTCGATACTCTTCCTCCGCTCTCGACACACACACACACACACACACACACACACACCCAACTCACCTTCAGCAGAAGTGCTGCCTTCACCGAAGGATCAATCACATCTGCACTCGATTTGACCATCAGTCTCATCAATATGTGTTTCTTCTCCACTAAAGGACAGAAACACAGTCAAAGTATTATAGTATATTAAATAATACCGTCAAAGAGGTGATAAAAGCACCACATTTTATATAAAGCTTCTTTAGGAACTCGAGCTCAGCTGAAATATTGAAATTTAGTGTCAAATCACTTAAAAAACAAGAATCATGAACAACCTTTTTTTTTCTTTCTCTCTCAAGTAAAACTTTCAGGGTAATGGCCTTGACCACTGAATACGCTTCCTTTCGTTAATTTATGCTTAGGCCAGTAGATCTTAAATTATAAGAGTAAAATAGAGTGCCAAGATACTGTATACCTCAAAAAACCTCAAAAAGTCCTGTGTAATTTAGGCGAAATTATTAACCCTTAAATGCATGAATGTTTCGCCAAACATTCGTACATATTCGGGTCTTTAGCGACCCAGATCTGGATAGAGCTCTACCTGTCGCGACACTTATATAAAACTCCTGATATTAGAGTAACGCTTGCAGAAGAATAAAATAATTCACATTTTAAAAAGATAAACTGACACAAAGACATCTGAGTATGTGTATATGGTCCTCCTTATTAACACTGACTCGGTGCTTTCGTCTATGTCAAGCATGACCTTTTCAATGTAATTTCGTATTATGTGACGTCACGTACACGCATCACAAAACAGAGCAAGGCCAGAGCAAATTATAAAATGTTAACTTTTTTATTTAATGATTAAATGAGTTTTCGTTTGGCTAGATAAGTCCCTTATTCATCGTCTGGTGTCGTTTAAAGCTGCACTGAAACCATTTGAGGCCCATTGAAATCCATTATTACAGAGAACAATCCTGGAATGTTTTCATCAAAATTCTTAATTTCTTTTCGACTGAAGAAAGAAAGACATGGACATCTTCGGTGATATTGGCATGAGTAAATTATCAGCAAAAGTTTATTTTAAAGTGACCTAATCCTTTAACTGCCCATCATGCTATTTACCATTTATTTTTACTAATAGAACAACTAAACTATGCAATAACAACAAATAATAATTCATAAATCATCACACAAATCCCATCCTCATGTTTAGGACCGCTATTTTGTGGCAGAATTCCTTTATTCCAGCAATTAAAATGTAAGTTTTGCCCTTTTAAAGTCAGTAAAGCAGTGAAATGTGTGTGCAGACACTCACCGGTGTAGCAGACGGAAGGCAACTCAGTTGCACAATTCAGATCATTGAGAGCTGAACCATTAATGACCTCAACGCAATATTGGATTTTTCCCACATTGTTGGGCTGACCTGTAGCCCACGGCATGAACGTGGACTTGCTGTGATCGGACCACACCCACGGAGCGCTTTCGCCGGTCCGATAGAGTCCCATCCACACGTTCTCTCTATAAGCCTGTTCTACGGTCAGCATCAGCTCAACCAGATCCATGCGGTCATTAATGGTGGCGAGATCAGTGTGATGCTGACGGCAGTACGTCTGAGCCCCGGACCAGTTCATTTTCTCACGGACAAAGTGAAAAACATACGGCTGTGAGAACGCCACATGCATCAGAGCTGAAGAGGGAAGACACAAATGCAGTAGCTTTGATTAAAGTGAATTCAATGGTCGACAGGCACCTCTATCATCTCATCCCTGATTAAAAGTTGATTAAATAAATGAAAAATCAGCTAACCCGACAGGAGCACCAAGAGCAAAGCATTCTTCATCATGACCTACAAGAACCTACTAGAAAAAACAACTAAACTTCAGTTAAGAAGTCCTCCAATCGCTATTTAAAACCCCAGGGTTCGGTACGCAGCCCGTTCCTCTTCTGGTTTCACACAGCCTCACTGCGACACTTATCTCTACCCATCCTCTCATCCTCAACCACACCTCCCTCCGTCTCGTCATACACACACTCCACCTACAGCTGAACTTACACAGAAGAACCCCCTGGTCTTTTCGCTCTACTTTGAACGTTTGTCAAAAGCAAAGTAGATCGTAGTGCCATTGCCACCAATGTTTCGAGTGGGATCCCTTAAAAAGTATCACTGTAGGATAAAGTACATCCATCACATTTGTCGGCTCCAAAACGAATGGCTTGTTTTCCCTGATTTGTAAGTTGTTTTGGATAAACCCTATGGTAAACGAGTGCATGTAAATGTGGGGAAGACATTAGAGACGGTCAGCCATGTGATCAAGCTTGACTATTGTATTTGAGCAAATGTCCATTGCTGTGGCTATTCTCTGTCAGATATGCAAACCAAGCTTGTTTGAATTTGGATTTGACTGTTGAGAGAGCGTGATGGCCGGTCAGTGTCTTCTCCATGATATATGTGCCACTTAGGCCACATTTACACTTCATGGTTCAAGTGACCTAATACAGTTTCCATGAACAGCTGAACATGGTCTCAGCAATGCTTAGTTTGGGACGAGCGTGTCAAAGTAACATCCACATGGATGGAGGACCCGAGGTTTCCCAGCAGAACATTGCCCAAAGCATCACACTGCCTCCGCCAGCTCGCCTTCTTCCCATAGTGCATCCTGGGGCCATGTGTTCCCCAGGTAAGCCACACACACACACACACCCAGCCATCCACGTGATGTAAAAGAACACGTGATTCCTCAGACCAGGCCACCTTCTTCCATTGCTCCGTGGTCCAGTTCTGATGCTCACGTGCCATGGGCCCTTGAAAGAAAACAGCTGGAAGAAAACAAAACTGGAGGTTTTTCGCAATTTGTGGAAAGAGAGCATAATTGCATACAAAAGGCCATAAAAACTGCTAGATCTGCTTATTTCTCAACTCTTTTAGAAGAAAACAAACACAACCTTAGGTATTTATTCGATACAGTAGCTAAATTGACAAAATAAAGCTTCAGCTTCTGACGTTTGTAAACAACACAGCAGTAATGACTTTATGAACTTCTTTACTAGTAAGATTGATAATATTAGGAATACAATTATAACCATGCAGCCGTCTATTTCAGTATCACTTCAGACAGAGCATTGTAGTGTCACTGAGGAAAAATTACACTCATTCACTACTATAGGAGAAGAATTGGCTAAACTTGTAAAATCATCAAAACCAACAACATGTATGCTTGACCCTATACCGACTAGGCTATTAAAAGAGATACTTCCAGAGGTCATAGATCCTCTGCTTAATATCATTAATTCATCCTTGACATTAGGATATGTACCGAAAACTTTTAAGTTGGCTATAATTAAACCACTTATTAAAAAAAAGCAACTTGATCCAAAAGAATTAGTTAATTACAGGCCAATCTCAAATCTACTAGAAAAGGCCATGTCTTCACAACTACGCTCCTTTTTAGAAAGAAATGGTATATGTGAGGATTTAGACCGTATCATAGCACTGAGACTGCTCTAATTAGAGTTACAAATGATTTACTCTTATCATCTGATCGTGGTTGAGTCTCTCTATTAGTGTTACTCGATCTTAGCGCTGCATTACTATCGACCACAATATTCTTCTGAATTGAATCGAAAATTATGTTGGCGTTAGTGGAACTGCTTTGGCATGGTTTAAATCGTACTTATCTGACTGTTATCAGTTTGTAGCAGTAAATATAGAGATTTCACACCGATCACAAGCTCAGTATGGAGTAGAGGTCTTCACGGGTCAAAAAATTAGTACCCGAACCCGAAGAGACCCGCAATGTTCTACACAGAACCGACCCGGACCCGTCTATTATTTCAAAAACTGGACCCGGACCCGTGCAGATCCGAGAAATGCCAAAAATATAGTACCCGGAAACGACATGGACCCGTCTATTATTTGATAGCTGGAACCGAACCCGCCGGGAAGACACAGACCCGACTGTCTCATATTACACAATAAACTGCTGTTAACAAGTCAATAAACAAGCTGCGAAAAATAATTGTTTCAGTCAGTCTACCTAACGATATATAGCCGTTGGAAATGCCCCAAAAGTTTTCTTTACTTTTCCATGTCCGCCAAACTTCAAATGGCAATGCATAGTTAGTTTCCAATGTTTTTTGTTTTAAGACCTTGTCGTTTTGTAATAGCAATAAAAAAAAATAAAAAAATATATCACCCATTTGCCATTTTAGTTCCACCGCATCCTGCCCTGTCCCTCACATAACTCAAATGAATCGCAAATCGCCCTCCGCACTTGCATTTCTGGTGCCTAACAGCCTTGAGGGTGAGGTTTATTGCTATAGCCAGAAAATTTGCAACCCCCTCTAGTGGTGGAAAACAGGGAATTTGTCAAAGTAACATCCACAAAACTGAAAATGCAGTTGCTTTTGGAAACAGTCTGGAATAACATTTCATATGGTCATGTGACGTAGTTATGTTCAATCCTGGGAAGCCCGGGGTGGCAGTGGTGATTAGACCCGGTATCGCTGCTTGCAGCTATATTTGCAAATTGCAGTTTCAATTTGAGCACACACACTTTGTGACAATCCAAACGCAATTGCAAATCACACATTTGTTTCTCCATTTTCTTTTCCAGGCATGTACATTGTCTGCCAAACTTCAAATGGCAGAGTTCATTTCCAATATCTTGGGTGTTATGATCTTGGTTGTCTTAATATAAACTAGTTTGGGACTGCCCTACTAATAGGCCTTCAGTTCCTAAAATATGCAATTATCAAACCAGTTGAGGATCTCTGCAATAAAACCCGTCAATGAGAAATGAGAAAAACAGCTTAAATTTCACTTAACTTTTATTAAAAAAAAAAAAAAAAAGAACGGAAAAAATGATTGAACAATACAAGACTACCAATCCAAAATGAGCCAAGAGTATTAAGGGGGAGGGAATAAGTGTATGTTTACAATGTGTGTGTGTGTGTGTGTGTGTCCCCTCGTTTTAGAAAAAACACAAATTTAATCATCATGTGCCAACGTAAAAACCACGAACTGCGGATGAGCAGGACCGGCGGGAGAAAGAGAGAGAGATGAGCCGGAAGGATGAGTGTTACGCAACGCTCGTAAAAAACACCAACACGACGTCACATCTACCGCTTCAGAACAGCGCTCTCTCTCACACACACACACACACACACGAGGGAAGCAACGCAGGAAAATCCAAAGGGAACGAGGGGTCCATCCGCTGATATGAAAACCACTATCCTACAACACACATCAGCGCTGGCGGTGTGTGTGTGTGTGTGTGTGTGAAGGGGGTAGTAAAAGAGGGCTGTGGGAAACGTGTTTGACTGTGTGTGTGTGTGTGTGTGTGTGTGTGTGTGTCTAATGTCGCCTCTTCTTCTTGCTGCTGGGCGGCGGAGCTGACGAACGGCCTTTCCTCTTCCTGTTTGTGGTCTCCTCCGCGTCCTCATAATGACTCTCTCGATCAGCTGAAGGAGAATATAAATATAAACACCGTCACAACAGATCAATAACCAACAAATCCTCCAGGAAGTGGAGAACTCACCTTTCCTGGCTTCCTCCTCCAGTTCGTCCCAGTCTTTCCCACTCTCCTCCTCACTGCCCAAAGATGCGCTGTAATCTGATCAACACATCACATATCAGACACGAGACAGCCAATCAGGGCTGAGATAACCGGTTTCCTAAATCACACACTGAGACAGCCAATCAGGGCTGAGATTTATTTCATAAAATGTATTTCTGCTTCTCATTGATTTTTAAATCATTGATTATTTAAATTACAATTTAAATAAATTGGAATCAAGAAAACTAAACTCAAAACACATTTTATTAGGCTATGGGAATCCAGAAAACTTCAAATGGAAATAGCAGAATTTGGGGGGAAATAAACAATATGGGGAAAAGGGGGATTGGTGGGAGGTTGGAATGGGGAAAATAAAATTCAGGGGGAAAAAATAAAACGAAATTTGGGATTTTTTTTTTTAAGATTTTGGGAAAAAAAATGAATTTAGGGGGAAAAAATTATAACTGAGTATGGGCAAAAATGTAAAGGAGTTTTGCGGGGAAATGAAACGGAATTTGGGGCAAAAATTACAATTGGGAGAGAAAATGTAAAGAATTTGGGGGGAAATGAAATTATTTTGGGTAAAAAAATAAACAGAATATGGGAAAAATTACGGAATATGAAAACATTTTTAATAGCGTATGCAGGGTATCTGCAGGTTTCACCAAGCCAAATTTAAGACTTTAAGACCATTATGAATAAAATTTAAGACCTATCGCACGCAATAAAAAAGCATGCATAGGAAATGCAGAATCACTCAATTACTTTAACTTATATTATTTAATTTATTTAAATTGAACAAAGTATTAGCAAACTTATTATTCATAGCTCAATCCCACCAGGATTAGCATATATATATATATATAAATTTGACCAAAATTAGTTTTTATTTTGTGGTCACTTCTATAAATTTGCAAATATTTTTATTTTTTTATAATTAGGATGCAACATTAACCATATTATTATGTTAGATGCACAATAGTCACACATGGCAATAAAACTGACCAAATGCCTGAATCTTGTTTGGTATTACAAAAACAGAAAAGGCTGGTCCAGTGGCGTGCGATCTATCTTTAATAACACGATCGCTTGGGGTGGAGAATATGGCCAACATCTTAAGAGTAAACCTCAGCAATAATTGCTTAATATATGTAAAACGTTTTCAAGTGATTACGTAATCGGTCAGTAATACATTTTATACTTATAAACAAATGACAATAGGACCAATAAATACAACATAAAGATGCATATCTACAAAGAGCAGCACTCCAGCGGTGTTAGAAATAGGGCTTATTCAACTTTAGACATTGAGATATGTGGGCAAATGCATTCGTCTCAGTGCATCGTTTTAGTCTGGCAGGGTCGCCGCTAGCTTAGCTAAAATGCATTTACCCACATATCTAAAGGTAGCAAAGTTGAATAAGCTCTCATTGAAATGCTCTCGCCTCCCGCAGCGTATGTGTGTGTGTTAGTTGCGTGGTGTTTGTAGTTCTTTCTTTCGCTAGACCAACTATTGTTCGCTCTATTACAACTACAAATCAGACAAGCACTCCACTTCTATTGCAGCCAGTCAGCTTTGGTGTTTTTGGCACGAGCCTCTTTCTGATCGTACCCCACAGACGCATAAAACGCATTTTATTCTTCAGCTGAATCTGACGGCTCTTGCAGTTCCGCGATCGTGAAGGCGAATCTTTCTCACCATCTTGCTTAATGACCAAATAAAAGTATAATATACCCGATTGCACTAAACGTGTTAATAACAGTGACGTGAACTCCGATGTCAGGCTGCGTGTGTTTGCTGCCTGTCAGCGCTCGCGCGAGTGTATTGGATGTGTTATATCTATGCTCGTTAGCCTTACGTTACTCTTGAACGATCAAATACACACATTATGCATATGTCTATATCCTAATTTGAGTTAAAGTCTGGGACGTGTCAGTAAGCACTGGATCTGCGCATTAAGCTCTCAAAGTGAAAGCAAACTAATATAGCTTAACAACAACACAAACGAGGAAACAGCCCTTACACTTAAATGAACACGCCACTGTTTTAGAAATAGGTAGGTGGATACATGGACGTAGGAAAATTAAGACCTGTTAAACATTATTTAAGACCTAGAACGCAATGCTTCCGCGAATTTAAGACTTTAAGACTCCGCCGGGACCCTGGTTTCTTTGAAAGTTTTGCACAGACGATCAGTCCTCATGATCGCCCACTGACACTGACAATCAACAGGAGTGAAGCACATTCAGGAGCGACGCTTTACTCCACACGACGCTAAACATCTGGCCTTCACGCCATCGCTATAGATAAGAGCTCACCATTACAGGAGTCCTCCGTCTCTGAGGAGTAATCTTCATCACTGTCCTCCTCCTCCTCCTCCTCTTCATCAGCCGAGGGGTTAAAGGTCTCGTCCTCCATCTCAGACTCAGAGTCCTCCTCCGCTCCGCTGCCCTGACACACACACACACACACAGAGGCCATATTCACATCATCCGCCTTTAAATATGCAATGCTCCTGACTGGGAGGAGAGGAGCCGCACCAACGGAGAATATGAGGAATAATCCCTCTCTCACCTCACTCTCGGGATCGAGGAAGGACCAGCCGCCCTGCTCGAAGAAGCCCTCGGGGTCATCCACGATCGTCTTCATGATCTTGGTCCAATTCAGAGACTGGACACCCTCAGTGTACTTGATATCACATGAGCTGCACACACACACACACACACACACACACTCAGTCTAGTGCTTTTTTTGATGACCGATGGCAACATCACTGCAAAAATGCTCTTCTTACTCAGTCATTGTGTCTTGTTTCCAGTCTAAAATACCTAACAAATCTTAAATCAAGATGCATTTACTAGATCAGTAAAACAACATAAGAGAGTTGCCCTTGTTTTCTAAAAAATAATCAAAATGAAGTGAGTGTTTGCTTAAAACAGAAAACAGAAATCTTGTTTCCGTCCCAAACAGAAATAAGACTATTTTTCGTCCCCCCTTGCGAGACACTTTTGCTTGTTTTAAGCAAAAACTCACTTAACATTGTGTCCCCCAGAAAACAAGAACAAATATCTTGTAATTTGACTAATCTAGTAAATGCATCTTGATTTAATAATATTTAGACTAGAAATAAGACAAAGTAAGAAGAGTGTGTTCTGCAGTGTTGGCCGATATGTTGCTTACTTGAGCCACTCTTTGATGGGATCCAGAGAGTTGACGGGCACGGCGTTGATCATGGTGACTTTCTTGTTGTAATCTTTATAAACGATGACCACGTCGAAGTTCTTGAGGTGGAACTGGACTCGCTCGAAGTGAACCAACTCTACCTCATCGAGCGTCACCACGAACGGAGGCTGAGAGAGAGAGAGAGAGAGAGAGAGAGAGGAGAGAGAGAGAGAGAGAGAGAGAGAGAGAGAGAGAGAGAGAGAGAGAGAGAGAGAGAGATTTAGTCGGCTAAAAGTCTCGTCATTTTAGTCAAAAGACAACTCAGTGCATCTTAGTAAAGTCACAAACACCCGTTCTTACTAGTGTTAATTTCGTCAGACTTTTTTTTTCCATGATGAGACGATGACGAGACTGCACCAATGTCCAAAAAAGCTGACTAAGACTAAATTAACATGCATTATTGTTGACGAAAAGAGACAAGACAAATGTCTTACTCACCCACTCCGTGACGTTGCAGAGGGAGCTGGATGTGGGCTGCAGCAGGCATGTGCTCCTGTAGGGGGCGCCCTGGAACCTGAAACAAGAGCACAATAACTGCTTACAGAGCGCTCAAACCAGGGGAAATTTGGGACAAAGCCACTGAGTACCATTCAATAATAATTCCGATAATTAATAGTAACACGTATTACTCGCATTATGCACAGGAGAATGACATGAAACACATGCCTCCATAGTAGGGCTTTGTGAACTAAAAAAAAGAAACATTTGTGTCAACCCCCCCAAAGAAATGTTTGCTTTAACCCCCAAAGAAACGTTTGCGTTACCCCAATGAAACATTTACGGCAACCCCCAAATAAATGTTTGCATTAACCCCCAAAGAAACTTTTGCGTTAACCCCCAAATAAATGTTTGCATTAACCCTCAAAGAAACATTTGCGTTAACTCCCAAATAAATGTTTGCATTAACCCTCAAAGAAACTTTTGCGTTAACTCCCAAATAAATGTTTGCATTAACCCCCAAGGAAACATTTGCGTTAACTCCCAAATAAATGTTTGCATTAACCCCCAAAGAAATGTTTACATCAACCCCCAAAGTAATGTTTGCGTTAACCCCCAAAGAAACGTTTGCCTTAACCCTCAAAGAAACGTTTGCGTTAACCCCCAAAGAATCGTTTGCCCTAACCCTCAAGTAATCTTTTGCGTTAACCCCCAGAGAATCTTTGTGTTAACCCCCAAAGAAAAGTTTGTGTTAACCCCCAAAGAAATGTTTGGATCAATCCTCAAAGAAACATTTGCCTTAACCCCAAAAGAAACGTTTGCGTTAATCCCCAAAGAAACGTTTGCGTTAACCCCAAAGAAACATTTGCGTTAACCCCCAAAGAAACATTTGCGTTAACCCCCAAAGAAACATTTGCGTTAACCCCCAAAGAAACGTTTGCGTTAATCCCCCAAAAAACGTTTGCGTTAACCCCCCAAAGAAACGTTTGTGAAACGTTTGCATTAACCCCAAAAGAAACGTTTGCATTAACCCCAAAAGAAACATTTGCGTTAATCCCCAAAGAAACGTTTGCGTTAATCCCCAAAGAAACGTTTGCGTTAACCCCCCAAATAAACGTTTGTGAAACGTTTGCATTAACCCCAAAGAAACGTTTGCATTAACCCCAAAAGAAATGTTTGCGTTAATCCCCAAAGGAACGTTTGCGTTAACCCCAAAGAAACATTTGCGTTAATCCCCAAAGAAACATTTGCGTTAACCCCCCAAATAAACGTTTGTGAAACGTTTGCATTAATCCCCAAAGAAACGTTTGTGTTAATCCCCAAAGAAACGTTTGCGTTAACCCCAAAGAAACGTTTGCGTTAATCCCCAAAGAAACGTTTGCGCTAATCCCCAAAGAAACATTTGCGTTAATCCCCAAAGAAACGTTTGCGTTAATCCCCAAAGAAACGTTTGCGTTAATCCCCAAAGAAACGTTTGCGTTAACCCCAAAAGAAACGTTTGCGTTAATCCCCAAAGAAACGTTTGCGTTAACCCCAAAAGAAACGTTTGCGTTCACCCCAAAAGAAACATTTGCGTTAACCCCAAAAGAAACGTTTGCGTTAATCCCCAAAGAAACATTTGCGTTAATCCCCAAAGAAACGTTTGCGTTAATCCCCAAAGAAACATTTGCGTTAACCCCAAAAGAAACGTTTGCGTTAATCCCCAAAGAAACATTTGCCTTAACCCCAAAAGAAACGTTTGCGTTAATCCCCAAAGAAACGTTTGCGTTAACCCCAAAGAAACATTTGCGTTAACCCCCAAAGAAACATTTGCGTTAACCCCCAAAGAAACATTTGCGTTAACCCCCAAAGAAACGTTTGCGTTAATCCCCAAAAAAACGTTTGCGTTAACCCCCCAAAGAAACGTTTGTGAAACGTTTGCATTAACCCCAAAAGAAACGTTTGCATTAACCCCAAAAGAAACATTTGCGTTAATCCCCAAAGAAACGTTTGCGTTAATCCCCAAAGAAACGTTTGCGTTAACCCCCCAAATAAACGTTTGTGAAACGTTTGCATTAACCCCAAAGAAACGTTTGCATTAACCCCAAAAGAAATGTTTGCGTTAATCCCCAAAGGAACGTTTGCGTTAACCCCAAAGAAACATTTGCGTTAATCCCCAAAGAAACATTTGCGTTAACCCCCCAAATAAACGTTTGTGAAACGTTTGCATTAATCCCCAAAGAAACGTTTGCGTTAATCCCCAAAGAAACGTTTGCGTTAACCCCAAAGAAACGTTTGCGTTAACCCCAAAGAAACATTTGCGTTAATCCCCAAAGAAACGTTTGCGCTAATCCCCAAAGAAACATTTGCGTTAATCCCCAAAGAAACGTTTGCGTTAATCCCCAAAGAAACATTTGCGTTAATCCCCAAAGAAACATTTGCGTTAATCCCCAAAGAAACGTTTGCGTTAATCCCCAAAGAAACGTTTGCGTTAATCCCCAAAGAAACGTTTGCGTTAACCCCCCAAATAAACGTTTGCGTTAACCCCCCAAATAAACGTTTGTAAAAACGTTTGCATTAACCCCAAAAGAAACGTTTGTGTTAATCCCCAAAAAATGTTTGCGTAAACCCACCAAAAATTGTGTTCTCAAGACTACATTTTTGTGCAAAAAATTTCCCTCACAAAAGTTTGTCCACAGAATGTGAACGAGACCCAGTGTTTTAACTGAAATATTAGTGTATGGGAGCATTCAAGCACGTTTACATATCGAAAATGCACAGAGAGTGACCCCACGAGGGCGAGTAAGTTCAGCCTGCCTCGCTCACCCGAGATCTCTGAAAGGAACCTCGAACTCCAGCTCTTCCTTGGTGAGGGACTCGACCTTCTCGATAAAGTTCTTGAAGGCCGATTTGAGTTTGTGCCGCATTTCTCGCTCCATCTGTTCGGCGTAGAGGTCGTCCCGATCGTGCATGTGCTGGTGTTTGCCCAAGTCTGTCGTGATCTCGCCCACCTCCGTGTAGAACTGTACGTCTGTGTGGCGCTTCTTACCGAACATGATGGCGTTCTGCGACAGACGGAAAACTGTTAAACTCGACGGAAAATATAGAAAATAAAAAACCAACTAGAATAACTGCGTCACACACCTTGAGATGGAAGTGCAGCACAATGATCATTTCCCCGTCGCAGGGCTGGAATACGGCGTGTTTGATGTTGTTGTACAGGATGTCGACTTTATCTCCGCGTACTGACGTGAAACGGAAACCTGGAGACAGGAAGACAGTTTGTGAACTTTATTTGATTAAGATGGATCGAGCAGTTTGTTAGAAACCGCAGTACCAGGGCTCGACATTAACGCTTATTCTATATTACATTTATGTTTTATTCCTTTTATATTTCCTTTTAACTCTTTCCCTGCCAGCGTTTTTTTTTTTAAGTCGCCAGCCACCGCCAGGGTTTTTGAAAATTTTCACAAACATTCAATAGCCCATAGAATATTTTGTTTAATGAATATCTGAGCATGCAATATATAAAAATAAAGAGCTTACCCTCTTCTTTTCAACAACAACAAAAAATGTTTTATTCTAGCTTCAAGCATTCCTTTTTATCAACACTTGAATATGGGTAGGTTTCATAAAAAAAAGCTAAATTTTGAACAAAAAGCTGAGAAAATCACGTATTTGTGAAAGACTGTATCCAGATCAGATTCAGAGCGATGATCAGACAGATGGAGGAGAGAGTCCATCAACACCCCTAATGCTTACACAGTCCTGTAGCTCATCCTGGGTCCACATCTCATTCAGGAACATTAGGCAGTTTTGATTCATATGCTCTTTATTGACGATGATCACGTTATTTTTCATATGCATATAATTACATGCGATCGCTCGTTTCACTGCGTGTTACTCGCGTGCGTTTTGATCTGGAGATTCAGTGCTCTCATTCAGAAGATGCGCAATAGTGCCCCCTAGCGTCCGACAGTGAAAACACTGAAATTTCTGTGTTTGGCAGGGAAAGAGTTAATGAAACACTAAAGACTCAAGATGAATATTGCCTGTGCTATTGTGTGTCCCTCTCACTGAAAGAAAGCACACGTTATCAGTATGTTTTGGTTAGAACTGGAGCTTAATCAGCTCCAACCTTGGAGAGTCTGTGTATGTGCGCAGTATTCAGTGTTCCAGATCAGTGTTGAGAATGGTGTCCAATGGGCACCCTAAGAGATGGGTGGACTTGTTGTTCTGGGCAAGCTGGCGCCTGCTCCAGATCTGGAAGGTCACTACGGGCCTAATTCTGCGGTGAAAGCGTCAACAAGTGAAAACGGTATAACTGTTGGGACAATACGATAGGGCGAGGCAACGAGACTGTGAGAGCGGCAGCGCAGCCTACAAACTCCTCATGAGACTTGAAGCTGGCTTCTGCTTTTGAAACTGCAAACTATTCTTAAGTAAATTTTATTTTAATTAATTACACTCCTGACTCTTGGTCTTCATTTCTTCACTACTGGTCCTGGGTCAGAAGCTGTTAACCCCTAACAGGTTGAATCAACCATTCAATGACCTGTTCATAAACGCCTCATTTTTTAATGAATCGACTCAATGACTTACTCGTTAAGACCTGCTGCCACCTACTGATGGATTAGTTTGATGCTTAAACATACTTTCCAACATTTCTTATTTGTTTATTCAAAAATAAAAATCTCATAACATTTTTTATTGCAGTTGTAATTTTTCAGTGTAAATAATTTAATTGGTAACAGCCCTAGTGTTTTATTTTAATTGAATATATAGATTCAATTTTAGAGCACAATATGTAACCTGAAGCATAGCCAATAATTACAAGATTAAGCGGGAAATGCCCTTTATAAAAGTTACAAATATCACAAATATGCAGATTTAACCCCTTAACTGTCGGGATAACCGGCACTTTTTTCAGATCATATTTTTTAGTAATTATCATAAATTACGAATGAACGTCATTCGAAAGCTTACGAACTCAAATTTCATCCTGTGCAAACCGTTTTGAAATCAAACGTTGTGTTACCATGGAAATGGTACTCTAAATTCTTCTAGTGGGCGGTGTCACGTGTCAGTACGACAAGTATTTTTAACTACTTTATAATCAAAATCTTTTCTAATCTTGACAAAACATATTGTAAAGGTCTGAGACTCCATATTTGGTGTCTGTTCTATGATGGAAGTGATATTTGGACAAAAATTTACAGGAAAATGCATCAAAAAAACACCCGGTGGCTATTTTTGGTATAGCACCTAAAAAATTTTTTTTGTGATATCAACTTCAAATTTGGAACACAAATTGGTTAGACATATGACGTCGGTTTTATATTAATTTTAGAGTACATTTTTTTTGTAAAATATTTTATATTTATAAAAAATAATTAGTACTGTATTTTTGATTTTCTGTCAATTTAAACTTCTTTAAAAAAATTATTCTTTCATATTTTGAAAATGAAAATATGAAATATGCCAAAGCTGATAAAACATTGGTGAGAATACTGCTTCAGAATAAATCATTCACAAACCAAAAAATAAAATAAGATGAAAATTAAAACTTTTTTTCCTCGGACAAGAAAACTAACATGCTTAATGTCGAGCCTTGAGTATACTTCCAAAAATCAATGAATGGTGAATGGCTCGGTGTACATCATTGGTCGTTAATCCTACATTAGCGGACTAATGAAGCCCTCTCTCACCATTGGTGTGGGCCTCCAGCGAGCCCTGCATCCTCTTCTGAGCGATGTTGGGCCGAATGTAAAGGTCTTTGAGTTTGGGGTTGCTGCGGTTGAGGTTGATGACGAGCGAGTCCTGTTTGACGATGCCCTCCTTCTCCTTCTCCTCCGCCTCGCGGGTCTTGTAGCGCTTCTGCACCTCCTTGATAATGCGGAAGGCGTTCTGCAGGTTTGTGGAAGGAACGGAGTGATCGCCGGGGGATTTGAGGTTAGACGCGCGGTACGTACTGAGAGGAAAAGGACCGTGTTAGAGTGAAACTTCAATGTTGTTCATAAAGTTATGCTTAACCTGTGTCTAAATTGGTGTTCCGGGTCAAAAATGACCCGCGTTTAGCTTAGCACGTTTTGTGTTTCGTTTAGGAGCCGATTGATCTGATGCACCTCAGTTCATGCCAGCTTTTTTCATCTCAAAACCCTGAGGTGGGTAAATTCAGATCAATGAGGCCCATGCTAAACGGAAAACACAAAACCTGTGCTAATTGCGTCCGGCTTGTGTTTAATGCATCTCTTACATTTCTTTGACAAATGTGGCATCTGGGTTTGGGAAGATGTTGCCCTCATGACGCCCCAGCGAGCTGCCCGGCACGAAGAAGTTTATCCTCAAATAGGTGTAGTCTCCTTCCACAGACATACTGATGTTCTGCACACACACACACACACACGAGACTCAGATGAGGACAAAACACAGGCCAGACTCAGATAAAGCAGGAGATTATGGGGTGTTTTTTTTTAGGGGTTGGCCCCTTAGTTCCAGTGAAAGGAACTCTTAATGCTTTACCAAGACATTTTGGACAATTTCACGCTCCTGACTTCGTGGGAAAAATTTGCAATAGCATGTCAAAGCAAGATGACAACATGCGTTATAACCGTAATTAAACTAAACTATCCCTGTTCTTCATCAGCAGATATTCTCTGGCTCATCTCACAACAGTTCCCACACCAGCGGTTTAGAGATTATCAGGACAGAATAAGCTAATCAATGATCGTTAACTCATAAATTCATCCTCTATCCCTTCAGAAACGTCTCATTCTACATGTCGTCTCTTCTTCTAGAGTCTCTCCATCATTGTCCGACTCCCGTTTGGTCATAAAAAGCTGAACAGTTTGATATTTTCAGTGTGTGTGTGGTAATCGGAGCTGCTGACATGAGCTCTTGAAGCTCCGCCCTCTTCCTGAAAGGGGGCGTGGAACAGCAGCTCATTTGCATTTAAAGGGACACACACAGAAATGGCGTTTGCACACCCTTGCTATAAACAGTGATCTGTGTGGTGTTTTGAGCTACAACTTCACATACACTCTGTGGACTATAGAGACTTGTTCAAATGGGCATTTTTAAGAATATCATTATACTCTTGAGAACATTTGGTGGCTCTGGCGAGCGGTGCGGTTACCTTGATGGTGGCGATGTGAAAAGGTGTAGCGATGCCAAACACGGGCATGATGACCGTCTCATATTTCTTATCGATATAGATCTTCATATCTCTGATATCCTTCTCCCGGGGCATCTGAGATACGTTCTTATACGACACATTTGACTTTCTGGCTCTGATGGGGAAACATTAGGAGAGAAGAGTGTTTACATCAATGCTAGTTGAATTAATCTTTACAGATTACTACAAGACATAAAGACTCAACATTTAATCAAATTCAGCTTAGAAAAAAGGGCTAAAAAGTTACATACAACTGCCTAAGATTCTTTAAACGTGCTTGAGAAGAAAAAAACTCGCCTTTTCTGCTTCCATCTCGCAAAATAAATCAAGCTAAACCCTCTGGCTCTCTTTATTTAGGGGTCAAACGTCTCAGACTAAAGCGATCAAAGCCTTGAAATGTAGCGCAGGATTTAGACTTCTGAGGAGATTTTATGATGCTATGCAATATTTATACATTTTTTATGAGCTATTGATTCCCAGATTTAGAATTATTATATAATAGAAATAATAATTACATTTACATTTACATTTAATCATTTAGCAGACGCTTTTATCCAAAGCGACTTACAAAAAAGGGGAGAGTAATAGAAGCAACGGAACAGACAAGGCCAAAAACCTGTAAGAGCTGTAAGAAATCTCAATTAATTAGCACAATACACAAACACTTTTTTTTTTTTTTTTTTTTTTTTTTTTTTTTTTAAAAAGACAGACATCTACAACAAAAACTCACGTCCGCACAGTGCCGAACACTGGATTTTGATAGCTAAGATAGCTACAACCCATTAGGACTAAGGCTGTTGCCCCAGCTGTTGTCGTTAATGCAGATTCAGTGGCCCAATGGGTTGGTTTTGTATTCTAGCTAAACGCGCAGCAATAGCCATCTACAACAAAAACTCACGTACGCAATATACAGAACACTGGATTCTGATAGTTATGATTTCTATGTAACATACCCGCCTGAAGGCGCAAATCCGGATGAGTGACGTAGATATGATCCCGGAGTGTACGCTTTTGGTCGTTGCTGTGGTGATCAGTAAGTGCTATTCTGTATTGGTCAAGTGCAAATGGAAAAGATGTGTCTTAAGATGTTTTTTAAGAATGGCTACAGACTCGGCAGCACGAATTGAGATCGGCAGGTCATTCCACCAGGTAGGAACGGTCCAGGAAAATGTCCGTGAGAGCGATTTCATGCCTCTTTGGGATGGAACCACGAGGCGCCGCTCGTTCGCAGAACGCAAGCTTCTGGAGGGTGTGTAAGTCTGAGCAAGTGAATTTAGGTATATTGGTGCCGAGCCAGAGGTTGTTTTGTAGGCGATAACTAGTGCCTTGAATTTGATGCGAGCAGCCATTGGCAACCAGTGCAGTTTGATGAAGAGAGGCGTAACATGCGCTCTCTTCGGCTCATTAAAGACCACTCTCGCCGCTGCATTCTGGATCAGCTGCAAGGGTTTGATAGTGCATGCTGGAAGCCCAGCCAGAAGAGCATTACAATAATCCAGTCTGGAGAGAACAAGAGCTTGAACCAGGAGCTGTGCAGCCTGTTCTGATAGGAAGGGTCTAATCTTTCTAATGTTGTATAAAGCAAATCTGCAGGACCGGGCTGTTGCAGTAATGTGGTCAGTGAAGTTTAACTGGTCATCAATCACAACTCCAAGGTTTCTTGCTGTCCTTGATGGAGTTATGGTCGATGAACCAAGCTGAATGGAGAAATTTTGATGAAGTGCTGGGTTGGTTGATAAAACAAGTAATTCTGTCTTTGCAAGATTGAGTTTAAGATGATGCTCTTTCATCCAGTCAGAAATGTCTGTCAGACAGGCAGCGATACGAACACTGACTGTAGGATCATCTGGTTGAAATGAGAAGTAGAGTTGAGTGTCATCCGCATAGCAGTGATAGGAGAAGCCGTGTTTCTGAATGACAGAACCTAATGATGACATGTAGATGGAGAAGAGAAGTGGTCCAAGGACTGAGCCCTGGGGAACCCCAGTATCTAGATTATAAGACTTAGACACTTCACCTCTCCATGACACCCTGTAGGACCTACCAGAGAGGTAAGACCTGAACCACTGGAGAGCAGATCCTGAGATCCCCGTCCTCTTAAGTGTTGACAGGAGGATCTGGTGGTTAACTGTGTCAAAAGCAGCAGACAGATCCAGCAGAATGAGCACTGAGGATTTGGAAGCTGCTTTTGCCAGTCTCAGCGCCTCAGTTACCGAGAGCAAGGCCGTCTCAGTCGAATGACCGCTTTTGAAGCCGGATTGGTTGTTGTCTAGGAGGTTGTCCCTTTCAAGAAACTTAGAGAGTTGATTGAACACAACTCGCTCAAGGGTCTTTGCAATGAAAGGTAGAAGGGATACCGGTCGGTAGTTTTCTAAAAGTGCTGGATTCAGAGAGGGTTTCTTAAGCAGTGGGGTTACCCGAGCCTGCTTAAATGCTGTGGGAAAGTTTCCCGTGTGAAGAGAAGTGTTGACAATGTGAGTGAGTGCAGGAGTGATTGAAGAAGAAATAGCCTGAAGGAGGTGAGTGGGAATAGGATCAAGTGGACAGGTAGTAGGGTGATTGGAAAGGATGAGTTTAGAAATATCTGCCTCGGAGAGTGGAGAGAAGGATGGAAGCGTGTTCGTGTTAGTTGTTGAGATGTGCGTGTCAGTTAGTGATGAGGAGAACTGTTTGCTAATGAGAGCTGTTTTGTTGGTGAAAAATGATGCAAAGTCATCAGCTGTAAGAGTTGATGAAGGAGGGGGAGGAGGTGGACAAAGGAGAGAGGAGAATGTTTTAAAGAGTTGGCGAGAGTCAGAGCAATTGTTGATTTTGTTGTGGTAGTATGTTGTTTTAGCAGTGGAGACATTTGTAGAGAAAGAAGAGAGAAGAGACTGATAAAAGGCAAGGTCAGTATTGTTTTTAGATTTATGCCATTTCCTCTCTGCCGCCCTGAGTCCAGAGCGATGTTCACGGAGAACTTCAGACAGCCAGGGGGCAGATGGGGTGGGGCGGGCTGGTCTGGATGAAAGGGGGCAAAAACTGTCTAAGGAGGATGTTAGAGTGGAGCAAAGAGTGTCAGTAGCACTGTTAGTGTCCAGTGCTGAGAACTGAGCAGGTGGAGGGAGTGAAGATGAAACCATAGTGGATAGGCGAGAGGGAGAGAGTGAGCGTAGATTACGCCGAAAGGTAATCTGTGTAGGAGTATGTTTTGTATCTGGAGTCAGTATGAGGTTAAGAGTGATGAGAAAGTGGTCTGAGGTGTGTAATGGAGTAACTAAAGTGTTGTCTGTGGAGCAGTTGCGTGTGTAGACCAGGTCTAATTGGTTACCTGATCTGTGAGTAGCCGTAGTAGATACTAACTTAAGGTCAAATGAAGTCAGTAGAGTGCTGAAGTCTGCAGCTAGGTGTTTATCAAGATGGATGTTGAAGTCGCCAAGCAGAATCAGTGGAGTGCCATCCTCAGGGAAGCTAGAAAGTAACACATCCAACTCCTCCACAAAGTTACCGAGGTGACCTGGAGGACGATAGACCACTACCACATGGATTTTAACAGGGTGAGTAATAGTGATTGAGTGCGATTCAAATGAATTGGCCGGTAGAGACGGTAATGGATCAAATTTCCAATCATTTGAGATAAGCAAACCAGTACCTCCACCCCTCCCAATAGGCCGAGGAGTGTGTGAAAAAGTATAATTGCTTGAGAGTGCTGCAGGAGTGGCAGTGTCCTCTGGTTTGATCCAGGTCTCAGTTAGGGCCATGAGGCTAAGCTGAGAATGAGTCCCAATAGATGAAATAAAGTCTGCTTTGTTTACAGCCGACTGGCAATTCCAGAGACCAATTGGAATAAAGAGTAAAGTAGCAGAGGATGTTAGGATATAGCGCAAATTATTAGGATTACGGCGTCTCGTGCGTACGGAGCGTGATTTACGAGTGCTAGTAGTTATAGTTGAGATTTGAAAGCACATGGTGAAAAGGCCAGATAGGAATTAGAGCCGAACACAAATAGTGAAAAGGAAGATGATACTCAAGTGCCTTGCCGGGGTCCTTGCTCGGGAGGAGTTGCACTGGGAAGAGTTGAAGTCTTTACACTCGTCGGTCTTCACACAAGGAGGGCTTCACACTGCCGCTTCCGCTGCCGCGGACTATCACGCTATTTATACTCACTTGAGTATCGTTATTGAAAGCAGCTGGGAACGCCCCCAACAAACTCCCTTCCAACGTGGCAATGACCAAACAAATGCTAACTCAACAAATGCTAACTCCCACACACACCCAGAGAATATACCAAAACTAATAATACACACCTCAGCACTACACAGACACACTTATCCAACAACAAATGAACAAACAATCAAATGAGAAAAGTTACAAACACTTACAGAGTAGTTGTCTATCAGTCAATTGAATTGCTTCTCTCTAGCCAAAATGTTTCAAACACACAAGGCTTTTAATACCTCGCTGGCCACGCCCCCAACAAACTCCCTTCCAACGTGGCAATGACCAAACAAATGCTAACTCAACAAATGCTAACTCCCACACACACCCAGAGAATATACCAAAACTAATAATACACACCTCAGCACTACACAGACACACTTATCCAACAACAAATGAACAAACAATCAAATGAGAAAAGTTACAAACACTTACAGAGTAGTTGTCTATCAGTCAATTGAATTGCTTCTCTCTAGCCAAAATGTTTCAAACACACAAGGCTTTTAATACCTCGCTGGCCACGCCCCCAACAAACTCCCTTCCAACGTGGCAATGACCAAACAAATGCTAACTCAACAAATGCTAACTCCCACACACACCCAGAGAATATACCAAAACTAATAATACACACCTCAGCACTACACAGACACACTTATCCAACAACAAATGAACAAACAATCAAATGAGAAAAGTTACAAACACTTACAGAGTAGTTGTCTATCAGTCAATTGAATTGCTTCTCTCTAGCCAAAATGTTTCAAACACACAAGGCTTTTAATACCTCGCTGGCCACGCCCCCAACAAACTCCCTTCCAACGTGGCAATGACCAAACAAATGCTAACTCAACAAATGCTAACTCCCACACACACCCAGAGAATATACCAAAACTAATAATACACACCTCAGCACTACACAGACACACTTATCCAACAACAAATGAACAAACAATCAAATGAGAAAAGTTACAAACACTTACAGAGTAGTTGTCTATCAGTCAATTGAATTGCTTCTCTCTAGCCAAAATGTTTCAAACACACAAGGCTTTTAATACCTCGCTGGCCACGCCCCCAACAAACTCCCTTCCAACGTGGCAATGACCAAACAAATGCTAACTCAACAAATGCTAACTCCCACACACACCCAGAGAATATACCAAAACTAATAATACACACCTCAGCACTACACAGACACACTTATCCAACAACAAATGAACAAACAATCAAATGAGAAAAGTTACAAACACTTACAGAGTAGTTGTCTATCAGTCAATTGAATTGCTTCTCTCTAGCCAAAATGTTTCAAACACACAAGGCTTTTAATACCTCGCTGGCCACGCCCCCAACAAACTCCCTTCCAACGTGGCAATGACCAAACAAATGCTAACTCAACAAATGCTAACTCCCACACACACCCAGAGAATATACCAAAACTAATAATACACACCTCAGCACTACACAGACACACTTATCCAACAACAAATGAACAAACAATCAAATGAGAAAAGTTACAAACACTTACAGAGTAGTTGTCTATCAGTCAATTGAATTGCTTCTCTCTAGCCAAAATGTTTCAAACACACAAGGCTTTTAATACCTCGCTGGCCACGCCCCCAACAAACTCCCTTCCAACGTGGCAATGACCAAACAAATGCTAACTCAACAAATGCTAACTCCCACACACACCCAGAGAATATACCAAAACTAATAATACACACCTCAGCACTACACAGACACACTTATCCAACAACAAATGAACAAACAATCAAATGAGAAAAGTTACAAACACTTACAGAGTAGTTGTCTATCAGTCAATTGAATTGCTTCTCTCTAGCCAAAATGTTTCAAACACACAAGGCTTTTAATACCTCGCTGGCCACGCCCCCAACAAACTCCCTTCCAACGTGGCAATGACCAAACAAATGCTAACTCAACAAATGCTAACTCCCACACACACCCAGAGAATATACCAAAACTAATAATACACACCTCAGCACTACACAGACACACTTATCCAACAACAAATGAACAAACAATCAAATGAGAAAAGTTACAAACACTTACAGAGTAGTTGTCTATCAGTCAATTGAATTGCTTCTCTCTAGCCAAAATGTTTCAAACACACAAGGCTTTTAATACCTCGCTGGCCACGCCCCCAACAAACTCCCTTCCAACGTGGCAATGACCAAACAAATGCTAACTCAACAAATGCTAACTCCCACACACACCCAGAGAATATACCAAAACTAATAATACACACCTCAGCACTACACAGACACACTTATCCAACAACAAATGAACAAACAATCAAATGAGAAAAGTTACAAACACTTACAGAGTAGTTGTCTATCAGTCAATTGAATTGCTTCTCTCTAGCCAAAATGTTTCAAACACACAAGGCTTTTAATACCTCGCTGGCCACGCCCCCAACAAACTCCCTTCCAACGTGGCAATGACCAAACAAATGCTAACTCAACAAATGCTAACTCCCACACACACCCAGAGAATATACCAAAACTAATAATACACACCTCAGCACTACACAGACACACTTATCCAACAACAAATGAACAAACAATCAAATGAGAAAAGTTACAAACACTTACAGAGTAGTTGTCTATCAGTCAATTGAATTGCTTCTCTCTAGCCAAAATGTTTCAAACACACAAGGCTTTTAATACCTCGCTGGCCACGCCCCCAACAAACTCCCTTCCAACGTGGCAATGACCAAACAAATGCTAACTCAACAAATGCTAACTCCCACACACACCCAGAGAATATACCAAAACTAATAATACACACCTCAGCACTACACAGACACACTTATCCAACAACAAATGAACAAACAATCAAATGAGAAAAGTTACAAACACTTACAGAGTAGTTGTCTATCAGTCAATTGAATTGCTTCTCTCTAGCCAAAATGTTTCAAACACACAAGGCTTTTAATACCTCGCTGGCCACGCCCCCAACAAACTCCCTTCCAACGTGGCAATGACCAAACAAATGCTAACTCAACAAATGCTAACTCCCACACACACCCAGAGAATATACCAAAACTAATAATACACACCTCAGCACTACACAGACACACTTATCCAACAACAAATGAACAAACAATCAAATGAGAAAAGTTACAAACACTTACAGAGTAGTTGTCTATCAGTCAATTGAATTGCTTCTCTCTAGCCAAAATGTTTCAAACACACAAGGCTTTTAATACCTCGCTGGCCACGCCCCCAACAAACTCCCTTCCAACGTGGCAATGACCAAACAAATGCTAACTCAACAAATGCTAACTCCCACACACACCCAGAGAATATACCAAAACTAATAATACACACCTCAGCACTACACAGACACACTTATCCAACAACAAATGAACAAACAATCAAATGAGAAAAGTTACAAACACTTACAGAGTAGTTGTCTATCAGTCAATTGAATTGCTTCTCTCTAGCCAAAATGTTTCAAACACACAAGGCTTTTAATACCTCGCTGGCCACGCCCCCAACAAACTCCCTTCCAACGTGGCAATGACCAAACAAATGCTAACTCAACAAATGCTAACTCCCACACACACCCAGAGAATATACCAAAACTAATAATACACACCTCAGCACTACACAGACACACTTATCCAACAACAAATGAACAAACAATCAAATGAGAAAAGTTACAAACACTTACAGAGTAGTTGTCTATCAGTCAATTGAATTGCTTCTCTCTAGCCAAAATGTTTCAAACACACAAGGCTTTAATAAATGAAATATTTCACATTGAAGGCCTTAAAAAAAAGTGTTTAAGCTAGATTAGTGCTAGCTGGAGGAACAAAAACGTGTAATGTGTAAACTTGTGTAATGTTGTGACCACCTGTATAGCTCCTGATATAAACATATATAGTCTTTTATATTCCGGTTGACTTTTTTAAGACAGAATTTCTTCATTTGATGAGGTTTTGCATTTAGTTATAGATTTAGACATTCTAATAGACTACTTT
Source organism: Pseudorasbora parva (assembly GCF_024679245.1). Classification (NCBI taxonomy): domain Eukaryota; kingdom Metazoa; phylum Chordata; class Actinopteri; order Cypriniformes; family Gobionidae; genus Pseudorasbora; species Pseudorasbora parva. Next base: position 68,189,297 of record NC_090172.1, on the reverse strand, counting down.
TTTGTCAAGGTGTGTGTGTGTGTTACTCTTGATATTTCAGTGTCACTCCATTGCCGAGCACGTTTTTCTACTGATTTGTAGTGTGCACCATCAAAAGATTCACGTTTGTTTATATTTCCCATTAATTTTCTTTCGGTTACTTTCGCCCACGAGGAGCCAAATGTGCCTTCTTTTCTTGACCCGTTTTATTTGTATGTGTTCACAAAGCTAACGCCACAAGTGTCATCGCATTCCTCCAAACATGAGTTACATTTAAACACGTCTTTCTGACCGAAGAGGAACCCAGAGGGTTAAAGTTTGCCATTATAAACGGCAGTCTAATAAAATTAAACACCAGACAGACCAAAAACAGAGAAATTAGTGCTACTACACTGACATTTTGGTTGACATAGGATTACATTTGAAATACTTGTGTGTGTTTGCGTCGCTGTAAACGCGCTCAGATCTTACTTCTGGATCTGCTGTCCGCCTTTTTGCTCCGTCAGACGCCGCTTGGCCTCCTCATTCACCTGATTGGCCAGTTCCTTCTGGTGGGCCCGCCTCTTCTCCTCAGCCGTCATCTCATTCTGACCAATCACACGACAGCAAATGTGAGCGCACATAAAAAATAGGGCTTGACATTAACGCTTTTTTGAAGGAGAAGTGGATTTTACTTGCCCAACCGGACAAGCTGATTAAAAAGCCAATAACAAAAAATATATAAATAATAATATAATGAACTGACAATAACTGTAGACGCTCACCCAGCCTCTCGAGGAGAAAATAACACAAATGAGTGCCGATCAAACTGTGCAAAACATTAAAATGTGCTGTTTTTATATATAACATTTGATGCAGTTAAACAACTTCACACAACCAAGAGTGTTTTCCTGAATACCATCACGATTGAAAACGACACTGATTTCATGATAGCTCCATAAACTATTAACTAACACCAATTCACTTACATTTTAGATGTAATATTGACTGTTTTTATACTATTTCAGCAGCGAAAATAGATCCCAGCAGAACCGCAAGGCCTGAATGATTCAGCGTTTGGATGAATCGGTTGAATCAAAGATTCAATGACCTGTTCGTAAGCGATTCTTGAAAGAATCATTTGAATGAATCGTTTGGATGAATTGACTCACTCATTAAGACACACCTGCTGCCACCTACTAGTGGTTTAGTTTCATATTTAAATATACTTTCCAACATTTCTTATTTGTTTATCCAAAAATATAAATCTCATAACATTATTTAATGCAGTTGTAATTTTTCAGTGTAAACTTTAATTTGATTGGTAACAGCCCTATAGTGTCTTAATTTAATTTAATGTATAGATGAAATGTATGAATATAATATGAAACCTGAAGCAGAGCCTATATTTAATAATGTTAGGGGGAAAATGCCCTTTATAAAAGGTACAAATATCACAAATATGCAGATTTTAAATATGCCGAAGCTGATTGATCACTGGTGAGAATATTGCTCCAGAATAAATCATTAATGTTGAGGATTATTAATCCGGAAGTAAGGCGGTTTATACCCTGGTCCGGTCCGCCAGCAGGGCGGCGCCGCGCGCTCCTTTCCCCAGCAGCTCGTCCGCATTATCGTCATCTTCCTCATCGTCATCTTCATCGTCGTTCTAGAAACAAACACAGGAAACGGTTCAGCTGCGTCTGATCCGAGCCGCTCAATAAAACTCAGGAGTCTCGGACTGGCGTTACCTTGAGGAAAATGCCGACGTTTTTGATCTTCTTCTTGACGGGTGTGAGGACGGTGGCTTGATCCTCCTGCGGACGGACGGACACATGATTACAGGACCAATGAAGAGCAATTAAAGGGTTAGTTCAGCCAAAGAGGAAATGTCTGTCATTAACTCCTCTCCCTAATGTCGCTCCACACCCGTAAGACCTCCGCTCATCTTCACACACAGTTTAAGATATTTTATATTTAGTCCGAGAGCGTATGCAAGTGTATGCACACTATACTGTCCATGTCCAGAAAGGGAATAAAAACATCATCACAGTAGTCCATATGAGACATCAGTGGGTTAATTAGAGTCTCTTGAAGCATCCAAAATACATTTGGGTCCAAAAATAACAAAAACTACGACTTTATTCAGCATTGGCTTCTCTTCCGCGTTTGTGTTCAATCCTCAAATAAAGATTCAAACGGTTATGAATCAGCGAATTGATTCATGATTCGGATCGCGTGTCAAACTGCTGAAATCACGAGACATTGGCGATCCGAATCATGAATCGATTCACTGACTCATAACCGTTTGAATCTTTATTTGAGGATTGAACACAAACCCAGAAGAAAAGACGATGCTGAATAAAGTCGTAGGTTTTGTGTACTTTTTTTGTGAACAGCAAGTGTGCATATGCTTACATTCAAAGGACGGAAAGCCCTCGGACTAAATATAAAATATCTTAAACTGTGTGTGAAGATGAACGGAGGTCTTACGGGTGTGGAGCGACATTAGGGAGAGGAGTTAATGACAGACATTTCCTCTTTGGCTGATCTAACCCTTTAAGGGGAGAAGAGCTGAACCCACCTCGTTGATCTGTATTGTGTCTCCGATGAAGAGTGCGTACTTCTTCTGCTCGTCTTTCTTTCCCTCCTTGTTGATCAGATCGGCCAGTCCCAGACTGATGCTGAAAATCATCCCTACACACACACACACACACACACACACACACACAGTGCTAAATGAACAACATTACAGGAACAAAACATTTCTGTTCCTATTCTAATGACACTGCACAAAATACAGATCATCTGGAGCCGGAAATACTCCAGTATTTCTACACACACTCACTCACACACTCACCTCTTTTTAGTTTAAACTGATTTTTTGCGTTCAGCACGAGCGATCCTTCCCTGAACTCGATCCCCATGGCGAACCTGCAGCACACACACACACACCGTTGCCGCTTCGTATGGATCATATACAGTGCACATGCACACACACACACATCCCGAGGGTTTCAGACACAAACCCGAGGTTTTTCGTGAGCTTGCTGACCAGGTCTGGTTTCTCCTTCTTGACGAACTCCAGGACGGCGTTGTAGGCGTCGCAGAGCTTCACCCCTGAGGGACACACACACACACATCATGTTTTCTGGAACATATATGTGCAAAATCACACACAGAGTGTATTCGCACAGCACGAGTAAATAAGAAACAACAACAGTGTCTTTAAAAACACCATTGCTGAATATCGATCAATAATATTTAAATAAACAATATCAGCCATTAACGAAGCAAACCATGAGATGAAGCCCGCCGAACGCAGTAGAGTGGCCATAATCACACGAGCGGTGTCCAGGAGAGCATGAGATGAAGCCCGCCGAACGCAGTAGAGTGGCCATAATCACACGAGCGGTGTCCAGGAGAGCATGAGATGAAGCCCGCCGAACGCAGTAGAGCGGCCATAATCACACGAGCGGTGTCCAGGAGAGCATGAGATGAAGCCCGCCGAACGCAGTAGAGTGGCCATAATCACACGAGCGGTGTCCAGGAGAGCATGAGATGAAGCCCGCCGAACGCAGTAGAGCGGCCATAATCACACGAGCGGTGTTTGTGTCCAGGAGCGCATGAGACGAGTGCAAATGCCACACTGATCTGATATCAGCTTAATAAACATGAATGCTAATATTGTGTTGTTTTTAGTCTGTCTTGCCATTAAAAATATAAAGACAAAGCAGACCTGTGTGTCTCATTTCTGAATCTGTGCTTGGACGAATCTGTGAACCGATGATTTAATTAGACATTAGCCGCCGCCGACGGGCAGTTTCTTATTTAGAGTATAACGCCATATTTCCATATTAATAAAAACAAACATTAAAGGTACAGCTCACCCAAATATTTCTTTCTGAAGCTACTTTGTGTAATGTCTGCTTAATCTTTAGGAATTAATCTCTTAGCCAAATCTGATGGACGATTAGTTAATCGCCACATTGTGTAATTAGATAAAAATAAATAAGTAAATAAATGAATAAATGTACTCGTGTGACAGCCCTAGTTATATCAGATGCACTGATTGTTTTGCGAGTGTAACCTGCTGATCATAATTGCTATCATAACTATAATTCACAGCACATACACACACAAATCTACTTCTCTGCAATTATACATTTTATAAAACAAAGGGACAATACAGTAATAAAATAAGATAACCAAAATGTCTAACACCACAAATGCAGTGGAGTAAAGAGAGATATGAAAACACGGCGTTGAGTTTTACAGCGTCTAAATCACTGAACTCATCAAACGGTAACTTACCGGCAAGTCACTGAAAGTTTAGCAATTACTTTTTTAGAGCGCAATTAAATAATTTCTCAACTTGCGTTAACATTTTTCTGGATTCCATTTTAATAATTTAAATCATAAACATGTCCAATTAATTAGGTTTGTTTAACAATTAGTTTGCAATAAAATCCTGAATTTCTGTGTTAATATTTCTCAAATAAAACTAAAATACCGATAAAAGCGACTCAGAGCGGCTCTGGAGATGAAGTTCATGCCATAACCTGTGTGTGTGTGTGTGTGTGTGTGTGTGTGTGTGTGTGTGTGTGTGTGTGTGTGTGAGAAATGAAACTAGCCTATATCGTGATGTGATTTAAGTGTGCAGACCTACTTTTCATTTATTTATCCAAAATGTGACAAATTCTGTTTTATTTATATATATAGCGATAACGATATGGATCGTGATCAATATCAATAAATGCATTTGATAAAACGTTTGATAATTTTTAGGTCTCAAAAGAAACCAGAAGTTAAGAGGAAGTTTGGTTGCACGAACAAAGGCACTCACTCTCTGGTAACCTAGCAACATAGGGAGCGACATGCTAACAGCCAATCATGGAACAGTATTTTGGGAATACGGAAATGATGGTGCCGCAGCGAGCGATTATGGCAGGAAACAGGAAAACAAGTCAGCTCGTCAGAATGGCAGTTTTTGGACTTTATAAGTCTGACCGTAGTCAGAACCACGTCTTCTAAACATTATGCAAGACTGTCGTCCCGACCGAGATAATAGCACAAACGTGTTTTACCACCTTAAGTCTTGTGTATACTTTCGTCTGGCACCCAGCCCTATATATATAAGCATTAAGTTTTCCCTGCCTGAGAGAAACGCTCACCGTGCTTCAGCTCTTTGAGAAGCTCCTCCTCCACCTGCAACAGGAAGTTGTAATTGTCCTGCATTTCCTGCGGCGGGTCGACCATGAGTGTGCGCACCAGATTCGAGCAGTAGGACTTATAGCGGATCCCCATCGCACACGTGATCGCCCCGAAGTGCATGTGGTTCTTATCGCTGAGAGAGAGAGAGAGAGAGAGAGAGAGAGAGAGAGAGAGAGAGAGAGAGAGAGAGAGAGAGAGAGAGCGAGAGAGCGAGAGAGACAGAGAGAGAGAGAGACAGAGAGAGAGACAGAGAGAGAGAGAGAGAGCGAGAGAGCGAGAGAGAGAGAGAGACAGAGAGAGAGAGAGAGAGAGAGAGAGAGAGAGAGAGAGCGAGAGAGAGAGCGAGAGAGAGAGCGAGAGAGAGAGCGAGAGAGAGAGCGAGAGAGAGCGAGAGAGAGAGCGAGAGAGAGAGCGAGAGAGAGAGCGAGAGAGAGAGCGAGAGAGAGAGCGAGAGAGAGAGAGAGAGAGAGAGAGAGAGAGAGAGAGAGAGAGATTTTACACACCTTTATTTTTATCCTTTATCATATTTCATTCCAATATCATTCAAAAACAAAAAAACGTAACAAAAACAACATTCAATAAATAAAAAAGTTCACCCTTTCATTAAAGGGTTAGTGTCATTAACTCCCTAATGTCGCTCCTATGGAGGACCAACCCTGCACAAACTAAAAATAAATAAGTTAATGAATGAATGAATTAGTAAGTAAATAAATGAATAAATATACACATATGTACAGACAGTTAAGTCTGCCGTTAAACAACAGAGACGTAAGAGAGGCAGAAGAGGGGGTGTTAGACAGAGGCTACGACGCAGAGGACTTAGACCCCCTCTGCCATCTATAATACTTAGCAACGTGAGGTCGCTGCGGAGCAAAATGGACGAGCTCCGGGTCAACATTAGATACTGCCACGAATACAGGGACTCGTGTATACTGGTGTTCACTGAATCGTGGCTAACAACAGATATTCCGGACTCTCTGGTGAAGCTGGAAGGATTTACCAGCTGGCGCTCCGACAGGAAAGAAACATCCGGGAAGAGCAGAGGAGGAGGCATATGTGTCTATGTGAGTAACAGCTGGTGTAAACAAGTCACTGTTAGAGACGTACTTTGCAGCCCTGATTTAGAACTGTTGTGCCTCTCTCTGCGCCCTTTTTATCTGCCAAGAGAATTCGGCAATATCATAATCTGTGCTGCATATGTTCCTCCCAGTGCTAACGCTAAGAGGGCAGCTACCTTACTCGCTGACTGTTCTCATACACTCCTTCAGCGTACCCCAGGGGCTCCTCTCTTCATTCTTGGCGACTTCAATCACTGTAAGCCAGAAGTGGCACTGTCTGGCTTTTATCAGTTTGTCAAATGCTCAACCAGGCACAGTTCAATCCTTGACAAGTGTTACGGTAATATTAAAAATGCCTATAAGGCAAACTCACTTTCTCCTCTCGCAAATTCAGATCATTCTACTGTTTACCTGCTGCCCACTTATAAAACTGTGCTAAAGTCCAACAAGCCCCAGCACAAAACTGTGTTGCAATGGACCGAGGACAGCATCAAGACTCTGCGAGGCTGTTTCCATAGTACTGACTGGAGCATTTTTCACCGACTAGATCTCAACGAGGCAACTGAGGCTATAACGGATTACATCTCGTTCTGCACAGAAAATATTGTGGCTAAGAAAGACATTGTACACTATCCGAACAATAAGCCTTTCATAACAAAGGATGTTAAGATCTGTATTAACAAAAAGAAACTGGCCTTTAGGAACAAGGACAAAACAGCTTTAGCTGTGGCACAGAGGGAGCTAAATGTTGCTCTAAGGAATGCAAGAGTCAAACATCGAGAGGCTGTCGAGAGCAGTTTCAGCTCCATGGACAATAAAAAACTGTGGGACACTATGAAAAGCATCACTAACATGAACCCCAGCAGGATCCAGCTTTCCACCACTAATGACATTGAGAGAGCTGATGAACTCAATGACTTCTTTCTCAGGTTTGGGACCATGAATCCTCCCCAAGGGTGTGCTGGATTATTTGACAACTTACCGATTAGTGCTGCTTCTTGTTGTCCTACTATCTATCCTAAACAGGTCCACACAGTTTTTAATAAGGTCTGCAATAAAAAATCAGCTGGACCGGACGGCCTTTCAGCCATCTTACTGAGGACTTGTGCCCTGGAACTGACCGCTGCTTGGTGTCCAATTTTCCAAAAATCCTTATTGAACTACTCTGTCCCCGCTCTGTGGAAGAAATCTGTAATTATCCCGGTGCCAAAAGTATCTTGTCCCACTGTTAACAATGACTTAAGGCCTATAGCCTTAACATCTGTGGTTATGAAGTGCTTCGAAAAGATCATTGTGGACATGCTTAAGACGGATGTTCACTCTTGTTTGGATCCGTTCCAATTTGCATACAGAAAGGGTCGCAGTACGGAGGATGCAATTGCTACCTTAATGCATCTTATTAACAAACATGTGGAAAACCCTAAAGCTTATGCTAGGGTCTTATTTGTTGATTTTTCGTCTGCATTTAACACTGTACTACCTCTGCAACTGGTCCAGAAACTGTCTGATTTGAATGTGAACTCTTTTATTATCAAGTGGTTTTATTCTTTTTTAACAGATAGACAACAGCAAGTTAGAGTTCATGATGTCCTCTCCTCAATCAAATACTCTAACACAGGTGTTCCTCAGGGCTGTGTGAGTTCTCCTTTTTTATTTACACTGTACACAAATGGATGCAGAAGCCGTCTGTGTAACAATCATGTCATCAAGTTCTCTGACGATACAGTAATTTTAAGCCTACTGTATAAAGATGATTGCCCTTCTGTGTACATGCATGAGATCGACTATTTTAAGAGTTGGTGTGAACAACACAATCTGGTTTTTAATGTAAAAAAGACCAAAGAGATGATATTTGATCCAAGAACAGTGAGAGATCATGCTCCTGTTATAATTGATGATAGTGTGATCGAGCAGGTCAGCACTTTCAAATACCTTGGTTTTCTAGTGGATAGTAACCTGAAAATGAATGAACATGTAGATTGTCTGTGTGGGCGCTTGGCACAAAGACTGCACTTCCTCCGCCGGCTCAGGCTGTTCGGTGTAAGCAGGGCAGTTATGTGGATCTTTTATTCTGCAGTTCTTGAAAGTATTATCAGATATGGTATGGCTGCATGGTTTGGTGGTATCTCAGTCCAACAAAAATCCAAACTTCAAAAATTCATAAAAACAGCTATGAAAGTGATAGGCCAAAAAGATGTGCCTTCTTTGGAGTCCATCTATGAAGGCACTGTTACTAGACTGGCTCATAGGATTGTTAATGATCCCTCTCACATTTTATTTACAGAGTATGAGCTTCTCCCTTCAGGCAGAAGGTATAGAGCTTACAGATGGAAAACTAACCGTCTGAAGCTCTCTTTTATTCCTACATCCATTACTCTGCTCAACAAAGAGGCCCATTAATTTACTTGATTTTATATTCCTGAATATTCTAATCTGCTCACAGGAATGGTTTTTATTATTATTTATTATTTATTGTTTCATATGTTTGTATTGCAGATTTGTTTTAGCTGATCCAAGGTTCTATTTTAAGAATGTTTTTGCTTTAGAGCCAGATGATATTATTTACTTTATATGCAGGGTTTGCACAGATTATGTATGATTACAGTACTGCTGCTGTATGTATGTATGTTGTATGTTGTACATTTTCGTATGTATCTTGTTGTTTATTTGTGTACTCTTTGTTCTACTGCTGTTGTGGCACTGCGCCTAAGAAAAATTTCCTTCGGGACAATAAAGTATATTTGACTTTGACTTGACTTGATGTAAATAAAAACATAAATATATAAATAAATGTGATAATAGGAAAATAAATAACAGAATAAACGACTTGATAAAATAAATGATTAATTTTTAATCAAATACAATTTTGTGTTATCTTTCCCTTAATTTACTATTTTCTGCTTTTATAAAAATACTTTTTAACTTTTATTTATTTGTTAATTAAATTTGACATTTATTTTTATATTTCTGCGTTCATTTATGTTTTACATTTATTTTTCCCTCATGTATTTATTTTTAGATTTATTGATCGATTGATTCATGATTCGGATCGCATATCAAACTGCTGAAATCACGAGTCATTGGCGATCCGAATCATGAATCAATTCACTGAGTCATAACCGTTTGAATCTTTATTTGAGGATTGAACACAAACGCGGAAGAGAAGCCAATGCTGAATAAAGTCGTAGTTTTTGTTATTTTTGGACCCAAATGTATTTTGGATGCTTCAAGAGACTCTAATTAACCCACTGATGTCTCATATGGACTACTGTGATGATGTTTTTATTCCCTTTCTGGACATGGACAGTATAGTGTGCATACACTTGCATACGCTCTCGGACTAAATATAAAATATCTTAAACTGTGTGTGAAGATGAGCGGAGGTCTTACGGGTGTGGAGCGACTTTAGGGAGAGGAGTTAATGACAGACATTTCATTTTCGGCTGAACTAACCCTTTAAGCTCCCACACTGGATAAAGAAATGATCAACCGTTTCATCCATCCCACAAGAGACATTCCCTCCCTGCTTCTGGATTCAGGTGCGCCACATGTCTGTTTGTCACTATTATGCCATAGATAAGTCTCCGCTGTACATTTCTCTACAGGAGGCTTGTACAGAGACCTCCAGCATCCTCTAAAGTCAGCCCCAAACACTTCTGGCCACCTCCATGATTTAACTCTACTCAAAGCAGTCTGATGAGACACCATACACGGCCGATTTTTGGAGCTTTCGTCTGGCATCAGACAATATCGTCTCACCTGACCACGCTGAACTTTAGGCTGTAGTTTCCTCCGCTCTGGATGATTGGTGGATAGCACATCTCCACAGTGGACGGGTCGACCCCGCCCAAAAACTTCCGGTCCTCGATGGCCTTCTCCACCGACTCGGCCAATCGACTGTGCTTCACTTTCTGAAGAACATCCAAACAGAGACAACAGGTTTAGCCCTCGAGTCAACCTACGAGCCGCTTCAGTGATCACTTGCGGCCCAAAAACAGCACTTAGGATATCATGAATCCTTTCACAGGGGCACATCTGCCGTGTACTTCATAATGATGAAGTTTGAAGCACACGGAAGTTGTTCGGTGAGAGTTTCACAAACTGCTAGTTAGGGTTAATTTCATCAGCTACTTTTTCCATTTAGTTTTAGTCCTGTGCTTTTTTTCTATGTTTTTATTGATGAAATCTAGACTAAAATGCTCAGACATTTAGTCAACCTTGTCCTTTTTTGGTTAAGTCAAGACTTAGTCGACTAAATGTCTGAGCATTACACTCTAGATTTCATCGAGGAAAACACTCCCATTGTCATTCAGCATTGATAATCCACATTATTTTGCTTAAAATTATAATCACGATGGTTATCATTTTGGGATGCATTTAAGCACAAATCAAGCGAATGTTGACCCATGCGCATGGTTTATATGCCCTCATCTAGTTTAAAGATATATATTAAAGACTAATTATCATATAGGCCTAAAGGAATAATAAGAAATGTCTCTTGAAATTCAACATTAATGTTTTTCAATTAAAACAACAGCAAGAAAGACTTTGAAGTGTCACACCAAGGTTGCGTAAGTGCATTTATTCAGCAAAAAATGCTCCTTATTAAGTATTTTGTCTTGTTTCCAGTCCAAATATCTAAATATCCTAAATCAAGATGCATTTACTAGATCAGTAAAATGGCAAACAATATTTTTGCTTGTTTTCTGGGGGGAAAAAATATCAAAATGAAGTGAGTTTTTGCTTAAAACAGGCAAAGGAAACCCCAAATGGAGCATCTCAGAAATTTAGATTATTACTTAGAAAGGATTTTTAGAAATCTTGGCCATCTGAAAAGTACAAACATGAAAAGTATGAGCATGTACAGCACTCAATAATTAGTTGGGGCTCCTTTTCCCTGAATTACTGCAGCAATATTAATCAGCCAATATTTGGTTTCCCACAATTTTCAGAACAAAAAAAGTGCTATAAAACTCTCATACAGCACAAACATTGTAGTTTTCAATGGTATTACATAAAATTGCGTTATATAAGTCTCAGCATGTTATAGATGGTTTATAGATGAAAAAATGGTGCATATATTAAGCCGTATCTTTTTGCTGGTTTTTCCTTTGACAGCTGAAAAGGTTGCATCGCAGCATAAAGTGTGTTGCACGTAAACAAACCTCGTCAGCGTCCACGATCTCCATCACCCTCTCCTTGAAGAACTTGGTGAAGACGTCGCTGGTAATGGCCGCCGCTTTCTTCATGAGCGCCAGCTCTCCGTCCTCCTTCACCGCCATCGTATACGCCACCACTGTGCTGATGTCCACCTGACACCAGTCCCACATTTACTTCAGTGTAACCTCAGTGTTTGCTACGGCATGCTTACTAAAGAACAAAATGATGAGCTAAGCTGAGTTAGAGAGACAGATCTGACCTTCTCCAAGCCCTCGGCCGTGATCATGTCGCTCCAGCTCTTCATGTATTCGCCGGGGAACTTGTCCTTGATGAACACGCCCACCGTCTTGCCATCTTTACTTCCTCGGATGGCTTCGATCATCTTCTCAAAGTTCACCTTGTTGCTCTCGTTCTGTCACACAATCAAGGACACTAATATTTCTATCTACGTTTTCAACTAAATATCCAAATAAAATTAATTACTAAATTAACTTTATTACTGATCTGCCCACATTGTCCTTCTATGATAAATTAAAATAAGCTGATAACATCACTGTTTACTCCAGAACGACTGTACAGCCAAATCACATTCTGCTGCAGTATTGTCCTGTTTGACACTGAAGCTGCTCTGACACAATCGGCGCTGGAGAAGAGCGATAGAAATAAAGCTGACTTGACAAACAGATTTGAAACACGTTAAAGCGACGATTTGAGTCCGTCCGATGATTATGTTTGTTCGTCAATTAAAAATGTAGATATCTTGCCAGAAAATGACTTTGGTAAAAATAGTCAGTGTTTAGAATATTACTTTTGAAAGTATGTGATATTTGTATTAAATCTATATTCATTTGAGTTGAATCGATAATCCGAATCGATTTGAGGGCTTGTGAATCGATAATCCGAATCGATTTGAGGGCTTGTGAATCGATAATCCGAATCGATTTGAGGGCTTGTGAATCGATAATCCGAATCGATTTGAGGGCTTGTGAATCGATAATCTGAATCGATTTGAGGGCTTGTGAATCTAAAATCGAATCGATTTGAGGGCTTGTGAATCTAAAATCGAATCGATTTGAAGGCATGTGAATCGAAAATCGAATCGATTTGAAGGCATGTGAATCGAAAATCGAATCGATTTGAAGGCATGTGAATCGAAAATCGAATCGATTTGAAGGCATGTGAATCGAAAATCGAATCGATTTGAGGGCATGTGAATCGAAAATCGAATTGAATCGATTTCTAGGCATGTGAATCGAAAATCTAATTGAATCGATTTGAGGGCTTGTGAATCGAAAATCTAATTGAATCGATTTGAGGGCTTGTGAATCGAAATCGAATCGATTTGAGGGCTTGTGAATTTAAAATAGAATCGATTTGAGGGCTTGTGAATCTAAAATCGAATCGAACCGATTTGAGGGCTTGTGAATCTAAAATCGAATCGATTTGAGGGCTTGTGAATCTAAAATCGAATCGATTTGAGGGCTTGTGAATCTAAAATCGAATCGATTTGAGGGCTTGTGAATCTAAAATCGAATCGATTTGAGGGCTTGTGAATCTAAAATCGAATCGATTTGAGGGCTTGTGAATCTAAAATCGAATCGATTTGAGGGCTTGTGAATCTAAAATCGAATCGATTTGAGGGCTTGTGAATCTAAAATCGAATCGATTTGAAGGCATGTGAATCGAAAATCGAATCGATTTGAGGGCATGTGAATCGAAAAACGAATCGATTTGAGGGCATGTGAATCGAAAATCGAATTGAATCGATTTCTAGGCATGTGAATCGAAAATCTAATTGAATCGATTTGAGGGCTTGTGAATCGAAATCGAATCGATTTGAGGGCTTGTGAATTTAAAATAGAATCGATTTGAGGGCTTGTGAATCGAAAATCGAATTGAACCGATTTGAGGGCTTGTGAATCTAAAATTAAATCGATTTGAGGGCTTGTGAATCGATAATCCGAATCGATTTGAGGGCTTGTGAATCGATAATCCGAATCGATTTGAGGGCTTGTGAATCGATAATCTGAATCGATTTGAGGGCTTGTGAATCTAAAATCGAATCGATTTGAGGGCTTGTGAATCTAAAATCGAATCGATTTGAGGGCTTGTGAATCTAAAATCGAATCGATTTGAGGGCTTGTGAATCTAAAATCGAATCGATTTGAGGGCTTGTGAATCTAAAATCGAATCGATTTGAAGGCATGTGAATCGAAAATCGAATCGATTTGAAGGCATGTGAATCGAAAATCGAATCGATTTGAGGGCATGTGAATCGAAAATCGAATCGATTTGAGGGCATGTGAATCGAAAATCGAATTGAATCGATTTCTAGGCATGTGAATCGAAAATCTAATTGAATCGATTTGAGGGCTTGTGAATCGAAATCGAATCGATTTGAGGGCTTGTGAATTTAAAATAGAATCGATTTGAGGGCTTGTGAATCGAAAATCGAATCGAACCGATTTGAGGGCTTGTGAATCGAAAATCGAATCGAACCGATTTGAGGGCTTGTGAATCTAAAATCGAATCGATTTGAGGGCTTGTGAATCTAAAATCGAATCGATTTGAGGGCTTGTGAATCTAAAATCGAATCGATTTGAGGGCTTGTGAATCTAAAATCGAATCGATTTGAGGGCTTGTGAATCTAAAATCGAATCGATTTGAGGGCTTGTGAATCTAAAATCGAATCGATTTGAGGGCTTGTGAATCTAAAATCGAATCGATTTGAGGGCTTGTGAATCTAAAATCGAATCGATTTGAAGGCATGTGAATCGAAAATCGAATCGATTTGAAGGCATGTGAATCGAAAATCGAATCGATTTGAGGGCATGTGAATCGAAAATCGAATCGATTTGAGGGCTTGTGAATCTAAAATCGAATCGATTTGAAGGCATGTGAATCGAAAATCGAATCGATTTGAGGGCATGTGAATCGAAAATCGAATCGATTTCTAGGCATGTGAATCGAAAATCGAATTGAATCGATTTCTAGGCATGTGAATCGAAAATCTAATTGAATCGATTTGAGGGCTTGTGAATCGAAATCGAATCGATTTGAGGGCTTGTGAATTTAAAATAGAATCGATTTGAGGGCTTGTGAATCGAAAATCGAATTGAACCGATTTGAGGGCTTGTGAATCTAAAATCGAATCGATTTGAGGGCTTGTGAATCTAAAATTAAATCGATTTGAGGGCTTGTAAATCAAAAATCGAATTGAATCGATTTCTAGGCATGTGAATCGAAAATCTAATTGAATCGATTTGAGGGCTTGTAAATCGAAATCGAATTGAGGGCTTGTGAATTTAAAATAGAATCGATTTGAGGGCATGTGAATCGAAAACCGAAATCGAATCAATTTGAAGGCATGTGAACTGAAAATCGAATCAATTTGAAGGCCTGTGAATCGAAAATCAAATTGATTTGAGGGCTTGTGAAGCGAAATCGAATCGAAACATCTGAATCGATACCCAGCCCTACCCAACATCGTACGATACCTTTTCCCGGACGAGCAGCGTGATTGGAGGAATCCCGTTGGCGTTCTCGTTGCCCTTGGTTACGGCCACCTGCTTCAGGAACTCCACTTTCTTCTTGCTGGCCAGAAAGATGATCTTGGTCTCGCAGAACACCATAATGGTGTCGGTGAGCTCGTACCCGAACAGCCACGTCTGCCGAGAGGAAAAGCACGTGATTATTGGGCTGCGGAGCGGGAAACTATCGCTCCGAGGGGATCGTACGGGTTTTCCTGCACCTGAAGGGCTGTAGATTTGGCGTAGACGATCTCCTCATCCACTCCGACCGACACCACGATGGCGTCCACCTTTCCGAACTCATCTTCCCCTTTCTGTCACGCAGAGTCAGATCATAAAGAGTCACGAGTTATCACATCAGACCAGTGCATTACCATATAGGCAACACTTCTATATCCAAAAGTATTACACATTTCCTAAACACTGCAAAAAAAGCTGTTCTTACTTAGTATTTGTCTCGTTTCTAGTCGAGTTTTTGATTAAAATAAGATAAATAATCTGCCAATGGGGTGAGAAAAATAATCTTAATTCAAACAGAAAACAAGATTATTTTTCTCACCCCATTGGCAGATTATTTATCTTATTTTAAGCAAAAACTCTCTTCATTTTGAGTTATTTTCCCCCCAAAACAAAACGTTTTTTACTTGTGTCGTAAATGTTTCTTAATGTAAGAATTTTTAGATATTTTGACTAAGTAAGAAGAGCATTTTTGCAGTGAACCATATAACAGCGCAAGTAGAAAAGCACAAGATTGCTCAAGATTGAGCCTTTTGATATTTGTCGTAAACAAAAACATACCATAACAACAACTAAGATATAAAAGTTTGTAGACTAACACTTTAAGTTGGCTTGAAAAAGCCTAGCCAAATAGTTAAACAGTTTAAGTTTAGTAGTTTTAATAAATAAGATACAAAACAAATTGACAGAATAGAAAGAGATTGATAGAAGCATTGATAAATTATTGCTGGATGGTTGCTAGGGTACTCAGGTGGTTGCTAGGGTATTCTGGGTGGTTGCTATGCTGCTGCCTGGATGTTCTGTCTGGTTGTTAGGCAGTTGCCATGGTGTTTTAGGCGGTTGCTAGGGTGTTCAGATAGATAGATAGATAAGTTCTTGTTAGATGGTTGCTAGGATGTTGCCATGCGTTTGCTAAGGTGTTCTGTCTGGTTGCCATGGTGTTTAAGGCGGTTGTTAGGGTGTTCGATTTTCTAGATAGGTAGTTCGAAATTATTATAGAGATATAGATAGATAGATAGATAGATAGATAGATAGATAGATAGATAGATAGATAGATAGATAGATAGATAGATAGATAGATATCTATTGAGCCTCTCTAACTGTCAAAATTTGAATTTAGTCAGTTGGAGTTTGAACAGTCTTGGCTCATCTGAACACTCCCGTCAATGAAATAGATAGATAGATAGATAGATAGATAGATAGATAGATAGATAGATAGATAGATAGATAGATAGATAGATAGATAGATAGATAGATAGATAGATAGATAGATAGATAGATAGATAGATAGACAGACAGACAGACAGACTAATGAGCCCCTCTAACTGTCAAAATTTGAATTTAGTCAGTTGGAGTTTGAACGGTCTTGGCTCATCTGAACACTCCCGTCAATGAAAGTCTATGGGATTTTTCCAAGTTTAGATTAGCATTTTTAGGAGAACTTTAAGTAGGATCAGTCTGAAAATATAAAGTAACTGCAGTCAGAACCGTCTGGAGGTCTAGTCTGAGTTTGGTGGATGTAGCTTCAACAGTCCAGGAGGAGCAGCATTAGACCAGGACATTTTTTCAAATTAACTTGATTTTTTTTTTTGCCACCTGCAGCATGTCTTAATATGAGCTAGCTCACAGCTACATGCTACACCACACAAAAGTCTCGCATTAAAATCACAAATTAATGTGATAAACATCTACTGAACACACACAGACTATTTACACTATCGTTAACTTCATTAGCGCGAATAAAACCCGAGCGGAAATGGCGTGGAAACATTGTATGCTACCATGCTAACACATATACATATACCATGCTAAACATGCTAACACTAGCCGCTATGCTAGCCACACAAATGGTTTGAAATAACCGCAAACTCCAGCGATTTAATAAAGAAAACAACAAAACACACACACTCTACAGATCATATCAGAAACACACCGAGTCGATCGAGTGTGTTTATATAACAGTTATATGGAAATGAGGCCTGAGAATGTGTGTGTATGTATATGTGTGTGTGTGTGTGAGGATTTCCAGCATCACATACGCGACTTTAAACACATCATACATGAATAATTATGATATAATATGCTCGATATGAAGCGTTAGCGATGTTTGTGACGGGCGTCGAGCTTTCTGTACCTTCCAGTTGCCGTAGAGTCGCTTGATGCGGCGGTAAAACGCTTCTTTATCCAGATTCACCGCCATAATATCACATCAACACACACACTGAGGGAACAAACACACTCTCACACACTTATACACACGCACACACACTCTCTCGTGTGATTTGCACTGTTTCTACTCACTACCGGACGATAGAACAACAAACGCGAAAAAAAAAAATCGAAAATATGAAAAATAATTATTCAATAATTTCCCCGGTGTCTATTAAAAAGACGACGACTTCTTTAAAATGTACAGTTTTAAGTGCTCATTCGGTGTGTGTGTGCAGTGTGATGATGATGAAGTGAATAATATCATGTTAAAACACGCATGTGTGTCCGATCTTTAGCTCCGCCCCCTTTCTGCTCTATTTAATATATTTATGAATTATACATTTGTTTTTAATTACCTATTTTTATTCGTTTAAATTAATTAAATTAATTTCTTTGTGTTCGAAAATATTTATTTATTTACGCTGCCATTTTGTGTTATGTGTATTATTATTATTATTGTATGTGTATTATATGTATTATTATTATTTTGTACTAAAACAACGCTAATGATCTGTTTAAAATGGCGGATTAAAAAACGAACAAGTCTGCGCTCATTTATTAGCTATATATTCAATGTTTAAAATCATTGGTGGTATTTATTATGGCTTTTGTTTTCCTGCGTTTTCCCTCCCTGGCAGAAAACTCCCGCCCTGGGTGCCACGTCATCAGGTCAGCGACAAATGAAATCGCGCCGTCGCGGTCACATGCTACGCTCCGCCTTCACCCTCACGTCACCGTGTTCCGGCCGTCCGCGAGCACGGCTTTTTTTTCCCGCCATCTAGTGTCATTCGAAAGAGCGCGAGTTCCACCAGAGCACGTGGGTTTGCCTCTTTCAAATAAGATGAAAAAAACGGTTTGTCCTTAACGGACATTAATAAAAAATAAGTTAATAAACAACAATTTATTTTACAATAACATACATTTCAAGAACTGTATTTCGTCAATAAAATCCGAACTGAGGGGAAAAATACATAAATATGATTTCAGTCGACAACTTTTAGTCTTTTTTAGTATTTTAATTAAGTAATATTGTTTTACTTTATTAACTATACTAGTTAATATTATTAAAAATATGTATTTGAATATTTTTTAAGTCATCCTGATTCTGAAAAACTGTCTGAATCAGGTTTTTTTTAATAAACAATCTAAAAGAGTAAACAATTATGTAAAATTAATCATTTTTAAAATGTTATTTTGCATAAACCACATAAATTAAAAGTTACATAAATATGAGAGAATTCACTAAAAACAACTGTTTTAATAAATAGGTTTTGAAGGAGATCAATTTTTTTGATATAATAGTTATGAGGACTTCCTCTGAAACTATTATAATCTGTCATAGTCGCTGAACAAATAAATGTTACAATAACAAACGTTTTAAGAACAGTATATTCTTCAATAAAATCAATAGGAAATGAGGGGAAAAATATATAAATATGATTTCAGTCAAAATCTTTTATAGTCTTTTTTTAGTAAGATTGTTTTACTATATTAATCCATATGTTGTTAAAAATATATATATTTTAATACTTTTTAGGTCATCCTGATAATGAAAAACTGTCTGAATGCGAAGTTTTTTAAAACAATCTCTAATAGTAAACTATTATTTTGCATAAAAAGAAAAATTAGATAAATGGCAGAATTCATTAAAACAAATCTTAAATGTCATGTTAAAAAGAAGTTTGTTTATAAACAATGCATATACTATAATCAAAAATTTAGTAATCTAAAACAGTAATGTACAATTATTTTTATTTTTTTATTTTTTATAAATTAGTATTTTGCATAAATCACAGAAAAAGAACAATTACACAAATATAAGGGCAGAATTCACCAATAAGTTTTAATACAGTATCTCAAATTAGTAAACAATTGTGTAAAATTAATCATCAAAATGTTATTTTGCATAAACCACATAAAAGAACAGTAACATAAATATGAAAAACAAAAATTTTAACAATTAAGTTTTAAACCAAATCAAAGTTTCTTATTTAATTATAATGACGACTTATGTCATAATCGCTGTACAAATTAATTTAACAAGAACTGTATATTCTTCAATAAAATTAATAGGAACTGGGGGGGGGGGATACAGTATATTAGTGTTTTTTAATATTTTAAGTCAAGGCGTTTTCAATCATACTAGTTGTTATTAAAAATATATCTTTTAATAAATTGTACATTGTCCTGCTTGAGAAACACTGTCTGGATATAATTTTAAGAAGTTTGATTATAAACAATGTATTTTACGTTATGTACAATTATAATTTTAAAACTAGTAGTGTGTGTAAATCACATAATTCACTAAAAACAACGGTAAAAAATGATCCTGATTTTAACACTAAAGACTAAAAATTATTGTGATTTTAATTGTAAAGACTGTAAATTTTTTTGTTATTTTAACAGTAAAGACAAAAAAATTCGGGATTTTAATGGTAAATCAGGTAAAAAATGATCGTGATTTAACTGTAAAGACAAAAAATAGTGATTTTAACGGTAAAGACGTTTCACGAAATTTCACGAAATAAAATCACAATCGATCACGATAATTTTTAGTCTTTACTGTTAAAATCGCAATATTTTTACAGTCTTTACCGTTAAAATTGTGATCTTTTTAGACTTTACTGTAAAAAAAAATCACAATAATTTTTACAGTAAAGACTAAAAATGATTGTGATTTTAACAGGATAGACTGTAAAAATGATTGTGTTTTTATTTCATGAAAATTTGGTCAACTGAAAGTTTCTGTACTATATACGGTAAATAACTGTAATATACATTGAATGTAATTTTACATTAAAATACTGTTAAATGTAGTTTTTGGAAGTGAAAAAGTGAAAAACTGTATATTGACATTCCCATAATTCCCTGACACTTCACATTTGACGGATTTTTGTTGAAATAACGGTCTCTTCTTTGTTGAATGTTTATTGCATGTTTGAAATGTGTGTGATGGTGTTTAGTGTGTGAGAGACTGTGCACCTTCTGTATACGAGTAGTGATTAATCATGTGACTCATCTCCAATGTGATTGGTGGTTGGCACACTATATCAAAAGTTCAATAGTTTGGTCATTTAACATTGTGAATTTTTTTTTTAATTTTAAATTTAACTTAAATCTGTAAAACCTAAAATGTTGCTACCATATTTTTTTACGGTTAATTTCTAGCAAGCACAGCTGTAAATTTAAATTATTATTTTTTACAGTGTACACATTTATTACGATATACACCTTTAAATTATATGGTTTTGTACTGTAAAATATACGGTTAACTAAGTGCGGTCCTATAAAACCTAAAAAAAATGTTTTATTCCAATAGTAATAAAATACGTTTTCCTGTAAATTTATAGCTAAAATTTTGCTACCGTATTTTTTTACGGTAAATTTCTGGCAAGCATAGCTGGCAGGTTTTTTTTTTTTTTTACTGCAAATGTAACCAGTTTTTTTTTTTTTTTTTACAACGTACACACATTTATTACAATATAAACCTTTAAATTATACGGTTTTGAACTGTAAACTAAGTGCGGTCCTGTACAACCTAAAATTTTACCATATTTTCACGGTAAAGTTTTTTTTACGTTTTTACCGAAAATCTCACAGGGATTTAAGTTTAAACCAGATGAAAGTTTCTGCTGTAATAATACTTAATTAACTATTATAATGCGTCATAATCGCGGTAGGTAACAGGTTTTAATGGAAGAATCGACACAATCACAGACGGAGAAGCAGATCAAACACAGCACAGTTTCATTTCATGTCTTTTCCTTTATTTTTCCCATGTGATTATTCACACACTCCTCCACACAACCGAGATGATGATGAAACAAAGGTCCAAAAATGGAAGAAAAATCAGTTGTTCATGATCAGAGTATAATATCGGTAGTTTCTGTCGCGCAGTGAGTGCAGAAGGTCATGTGATCGATCTCCAGGGAATGACGTACGGCTCCCATTGGATAAAAGCATCTGCCAAATGCGGCAATAATTACTGCAACAAAACCACAATAAATATGCGAAACCGCTTTGAGAATGTTCGGAGTGATGCTGGAGCTCCGCAGTGACGGTAACCGTAGCAACCGCAGACCTCCGGGAGATGAAACTGAATCGAGCGGGAAACCCTCGAGCGGTTTTAAACAGTCTGGTCATGAGCGGCTCCAGAAGCGGCGGCGGCGGCGGCTGATCGTCTATGTGACTGTGGTGGAGTTCTGTCCTCTGATCGCACACCAGGCCATGAACACATCCCTGCAGGACACACACACACACACACACACGCACACGGAGAGTTAATGCTGACTGACTGAACTGAGTCAAATCATCACAATATTTATGAGGATTCATTTTGTATCTGCAGTAAAAAATAAGATTGAGAGTGTGTGTGTGTGTGTGTGTGTGTGAGAGAGAGAGAGAGAGAGAGTGTGTTTGTTTAAGTGTGTGTGTAAGTGAGAGAGAGTGTGAGTGTGTGTGAGAATATCTGTGTGTTAGTGAGTGTGTGCGTGTGTGTGTGTGTGTAAGTAAGTGCGTGTGTGTGTGTGTAAGTGTGCGTAAGTGTTTGTGACTGTGTGAAAGAGTGTAAATGTGTGTGTGTAAGTATGTGTGTGTGAGTGAGTGAGTGAGTGAGTGAGTGAGTGTGTGTGTATGTGTGTGTGTAATTTTAAGCATGTGTGTGAGTGTGTGAGTGAGTGAGTGAGTGAGTGAGTGAGTGAGTGAGTGAGTGTGAGTGAGTGAGTGTGTGAGTGTGTGTGTAATTTTAAGCATGTGTGTGTGTGAGTGAGTGAGTGAGTGAGTGAGTGAGTGAGTGTGAGTGAGTGAGTGTGTGAGTGTGTGTGTAATTTTAAGCATGTGAGTGAGTGAGTGAGTGAGTGAGTGAGTGAGTGAGTGAGTGAGTGTGAGTGAGTGAGTGAGTGAGTGTGTGAGTGTGTGTGTAATTTTAAGCATGTGAGTGAGTGAGTGAGTGAGTGAGTGAGTGAGTGAGTGAGTGAGTGTGAGTGAGTGAGTGTGTGAGTGTGTGTGTAATTTTAAGCATGTGTGTGTGTGAGTGAGTGAGTGAGTGAGTGAGTGAGTGTGAGTGAGTGTGAGTGAGTGTGAGTGAGTGAGTGAGTGTGAGTGAGTGTGAGTGAGTGAGTGAGTGAGTGAGTGAGTGAGTGAGTGTGAGTGAGTGTGAGTGAGTGTGAGTGAGTGTGAGTGAGTGTGAGTGAGTGTGAGTGAGTGAGTGAGTGAGTGTGAGTGAGTGTGAGTGAGTGTGAGTGAGTGAGTGTGAGTGAGTGTGAGTGAGTGTGAGTGAGTGTGAGTGAGTGTGAGTGAGTGTGAGTGAGTGTGAGTGAGTGTGAGTGAGTGTGAGTGAGTGAGTGAGTGAGTGAGTGAGTGTGAGTGAGTGTGAGTGTGAGTGAGTGAGTGTGAGTGAGTGTGAGTGAGTGTGAGTGAGTGTGAGTGAGTGATTGAGTGTGTGTACCTGCACCTGCTTTGTCTTTGAGTATGTGTTTAAGTGTGTGTGTGTGTGTGTGTGTGTGTGAGTGAGTGTGATTGTGTGTAAGTGAGAGTATGTGTGTGTGTGTGTGTGTGAGTGAGAGTGAGTGTGTGTGTGAGGGAGTGTGTGTACCTGCAGTGAGTAGCCACACACTCGTTGCTGCAATATTCTCTGTCCCAGTCTTTGCTCTCTATAGGAGGGTTGTTGCAGCCGGCGCGCACACACACACTCGGAGCGCCAGCAGGAGTCGCGGCCGGAGCCGGAGAAACACTCAGCTCCACCTCCATCTGACACACACACACACACACACACACACAGTCAGTAACTCCTCTGATCTATGTTTTAAATTCATATTTCAATCATTTAAAAATAAACAGAAACATTTCTATAAATTAATTGTTTAAGCCATTTTTATGAATGGGTTTTGTTTACATTCTATTTTTAAACGATTAGTTGTTCGTTTAGTTGACTCACCGCTTCCTCGGCCGTGTCCTCCGTTGCCGACGGCGACAGGGCGGTGACGATGGCGGCAGGTTGCGGCACCTGCACTGATGATGCGAGCGCCGCTGTCGTCACGATTATCGGCGCGCTGGCGTCGGTCTGCGGGACGATCTTGATCTGCAGCGGCGGCGGCGCCATGGCGACCCGCGGTTTGGCCTGCAGAGGGGGCGGAGCCGGGGAGTGCACCATCTGCTGCAGCCGCGGCGGGGGCGGCGTGTTCTGCATCTGCTGGAGGGGCGGGGGTTGCCGCGGCGACTGAAGCTGTTGCTTGGAGATGATGATCTTGCCGACGGTGGGTGGGGCTGGGGGCGGGGCCTGGGGTTTGTGCGCGCCCGTGCGCGAGCGCGTCGTCACCTGCGGCAGGTCGAGGATGATGTTGGACGTGCAGATGTTGGTGATGGTGTTGTTGTCGGGCGCGTGTACGGGGATGCGGGACGAGCGGGACGGGGCCGGCGTGGGTTCGGGAGGCGGAGCAACGGCTGGAGGAGGCGGAGATGGCGGGGCGTCTAACACTTCAATAGTCGGCTGCTGCGGAACATCGAAACAGACCACATTTAACAACTGGGCGGGTTAATTAGAATGAATATTTAAAGAAAATTGGTTTGAGTGAATGATTCAATGACTCACTCACAAAGACTTCACTCGTTTCATTACTGGATGAATCAGCGTTTTTGAATGAATCTCTTGAGTGAATGATTCAATGACTCACTCATAAAGACTTCAGTCGTTTCATGAGTAAACACTGAGCCATACATTAGCTCTGATAATAACCCAGGCATTTAAAACCCAAATTAAATCTGGAAATGAAATACTGAATGTTCCTGTCCGTCTGCACTTCACCTGCGACAGCTGATTGGCTTTATAAGCCGCCAGTGCCTTCAGATACTCCTTCCTGGCCGCTTCAGTCTTCCTCTTGTACACCTGAGAAAGAAAAACATGAAGAGTTTGATCTGTGTGTGTGTGTGTGTGTGTGAGAAAACTCAAATGCACTCATTAGTCCATCTTCTTGAAGCATCTTTAACGCACCTGTTTCTGCTCTTCTCCCAAACTGTCCCACATGGAGGCGACGATCTTGGAGACCTCTCCGAATGTGGCGTTGGGATTCTGGCCCTTGATGGCGGCCTGCGTGTCCCTGAAGAACAGCGCGTACGCCGACACCGGTTTCTGCGGCTCGTTTGGGTCTTTCTTCTTCCTGCCCTTTTTCCCGCCGACTCCTTTCCGTGTGGGAGTGGAGGATGCTGGGACGGCGGGCTGATCCGGTAGAGACGGCGAGAGCGCGATGACTCCCGGAGACACGGACAGAGATACGGGAGAATCCACCAGCACACTCTGAGGAGCGGAGACAGGAAACAGAGATCAATTATGGACCACCAAACAAGCTTTTTTTCCTTTACTTTAAACGATTGGCCGGCTCCTCCCCCTAGTGGGTGGAGTCATTTCCACATGACAAAATTTATTTTAACTGTAACCCGAAAGGAACTTGAAAGGTCCGTCGGAAAGGTCTGAGCCTCGAGGTTTCATATTTGGTGAAATTTAAACTTCAAATATCAAAATAAAAGTCCCATCTTCGACAAGTGAAATGTGCGTATGAACAACGATTCACCCCAAAAATACATTCACAAAAAGTACAAACACTCAAAAGTGCTTAATCCTATGAAAAAAAACGTTTAAAACTGAACATTGCGTTAACGAAAATGGTACTTTAAACCAATTGGCTGGCTCCTCCCCCTAGTGGGTGGAGTCATTTCCACATTACAAAATGTATTTTAACTGTAACCTGTCATCGGAAAGGTCTGAGCTTTGAGGTTTCATATTTGGCGAAATTTAACCTATAAATATCAAAATAAAAGTCCCATCTCCGACATGTGAAATGTGCATACGAACGAATCACGATTCACTCCAAAAAAACTTATACTAAATTTACAAAAAAATATAGGAATAACAAAACACAAGAACACAAAAAGCACATATTGTGCACAGCCTTTTATTTTAGATTATAGATTTCTTGCGTGAGAACATCTCCTGGGCGTACAAGTACGAAATAATCCACATAATTATGTTCTTAACCCCTTAACTGTCAACCCCCCCCCCCCCCCCCCCCCACCTATATTACATATCATTCAAAAACACTCAAAAGTGCTTCACTGTGAAAAAACTTTTAAAATTGGACACTGCGTTAACGAAAACGGTAGTTTAAACCGATTGGCTGGCTCCTCCCCCTAATGGGCGGAGTCACGGTTAACCAAGTCACGATTTAACAAAAACTACGTAATAATACATATTCTAAATGTACAAAAAAAATATAGGAATAACTGAAACCACACATACGCAAAAATCACATATCCTGCATAGCCTTATAGTTTAGATAAAATATAGTTCTCCTGGGCGTACAAATACGAAATAATCCACGCAATTAAGTTCTTAACCCCTTAACTGTCAACCCCCCCAACTGAATTATTTATCATTCGAAAGCAGAAACTCTCAAAAGTGCTTCAAAATGCTTCATCCTGTGAAAAAAAAAAACGTTTTAAAACTGAACATTGCGTTAACGAAAACGGTACTTTAAACCAATTGGCTGGCTCCTCCCCCTAGTGGGTGGAGTCATGTTTCATATTACAAAATTTATTTGAACTGTAACCTATCGTCGGAAAGGTCTGAGACTCGAGGTTTCATATTTGGCGAATGTTTTGAGATGAAAGTGACAGTGACACAAATGTATCAATGTGTTACAGGAGAACACGCAAAATTACATGTGTTGCCCGGTGGCTGTTTTTGGTACTGCGCCTAAACAAAACCCCAAAATGTTTGTGATATCAATGTCAAATTTGGTTAGGCTTTGATTTTAAAGCAATTGAAGAGTCTTATTTTAGAAAATGTATATTTTGTATATAATGAAAATGTTTAGTATAGTAAACAAACAATAAAAACCCCCACCCGTCTGAAATCGTCCATGTCGTCGTCGTGCAGCGAGTCGGACGGCGAGTCGTTGGGGGACAGCGGCTGGTCAGGTGACTGTGGGCGGGGCATGATGGTACCGCCCCCGAGGCTCAGGCCGAGCTGCGCGCTGAGCTCTGATTGGTCGATGGTGGTCAGCTGGTTGTGTCCCAACAGGCCGTGGTTCATGTCACTCAGAGGGACGTCGATGGTCATTGGAGAAGAGCTACTGAACTGTGAGCCAATGGGATGGCCGAGATCCTGCAGCGGAAAAAATGGAGTAAGATCTTAATTCAAACAGAAAACAAGATTTTTTTTCTTACCCCATTGGCAGATTATTTGTGTGTGTGAGTGAGTGTGTGTGTCTGAGTGAATGAGTGATAGTGTGTGTGTGAGTGAGTGAGCGAGTGAGCGTGTGTGAGCGCACCATGGCCAGCGCGGAGCCCAGCATCGGCCCGCCGCCCCCCGGCCCCATCAGCTGCTCCAGGCCCTGAGCGGAGCTCCCGAAGGCGGAGGCGAAGGAAGGGTCGTCCCCTCGCACCGCCGCGGCCCCGGAGCCCAGAGCCCCGAAATCAGACACACCGAGGGCCGAGTCCGGGTCCAGCGAGATCGGCGGGATCTCAAACTCCTCATCGCCCAGACTGGGAGTGTGAAACGTCTGCAGAGACACACACACACACACAACCGCTACACACAACAACACAACACAAGCCTCTGTGTGTGTTAGAGAGGAAGAGAGAGAGAGAGAGAGAGAGAGAGAGAGAGAGAGAGAGAGAGAGACAGCGAGTGTGTGTGTTTAAGAATGTGTGCAAGTGTGTGTGAGAGTATGAGTGTGTGCGTAAGAGTGTGTGTAAGTGTGTGTGTGAGAAAGAGTGTGTGCATGTGTGAAAGAGAGTGTGTGTGTGTGTGTGTGTGTGTGTGTGTGTGTGTGTGTGTGTGTGTGTGAGTGAGTGAGTGAGAGAGACAGCGAGTGTGTGTCTGTGTCTTTTGAGAATGTGTGCAAGTGTGTGTGCTTGTGTGTGAGAGTATGAGTGTGTGCGTGAGAGAGTGTGTGTGTGTGTGTTTAAGAATGTGTGCTTGTGTGTGAGAGTATGAGTGTGTGCGTAAGAGTGTGTGTGAGAAAGAGTGTGTGCATGTCTGAGAGAGAGTGTGTGTGTGTGTGTGAGAGAGAGAGAGAGAGAGAGAGACAGAGAGTGTGTGTGTGTTTAAGAATATGTGAAAGTGTGTGTGCTTGTGTGAGAGAGTATGAGTGCGTGTGTAAGTGTGTGTGTGTGTGTGTGTTTAAGAATGTGTGAAAGTGTGTGTGCTTGTGTGAGAGTATGAGTGTGTGTGAGTGTGTGTGTGTTTAAGAATGTGTGCAAGTGTGTGTGCTTGTGTGTGAGAGTATGAGTGTGTGCGTAAGAGTGTGTGTGAGAAAGAGTGTGTGCATGTGTGAGAGAGTGTGTGTGTGTGTGTGTGTGAGTGTGTGTGTAAGTGTGCTTGAGATTGTTGTTGCGAGGGTGTGTGCAAGTGTGTGTGTGTCTGTCAGTGTGTGCATGAGAGAGTATGAGCGTGTGTGCAAGTGTGAGTGTCTGTATGTGTGTGTGTGTGTGTGTGTGTGTGTAGCATCTCCGCGTGCTGGATCTGAGCGGGGAAGGTGGAGCAGAGTCGTACCTCTGAGGCGGACAGGAAGTGATGCGCCTCGCCACTGATGGACAGGTAGTTGTCATTTCCTCCTGGGAACTGAGACACAAAAACACACACACACACACACACACACACACACATCAGTAACTCATCAACAGCTGTAATAAATACTACATCACTATAATTATTACATTACAGTAATCACTGTTCAGATCTACAGAAACTATGGGGAGAAAATGTTATAAAAAAAATATAAAAAGAACTTTAAAATACAAATGAGCTGCGTGAATATTGTTCAAAAACATTCACGGAAATAACGGACAATTTAAAGAAATTGCACTCAAAAAGAGTAATTTAATATTACAATTATTATACAAAAACTACACTCTTTGTGTTGTGCGGAAATAATAGCGTCATGCATTCATCATTCCCTGGCATTTCCCAACCTTCTGAACGGCGTCAAATCCGTTAAACGCCTGCGGATCCAAGAACTCCGGGTCACCGGGCTGTCCGGCTCCGTCCGACAGATCCGAGTAAAAATTCAGGTCCATACCGGCGCTCTCAAAAGTAACGCGAAAATAATCGACGCGCGTAGCGACGATAAAACCTGTCAAAATGCAGAAAAGGAATTTCGTGACGTCACGAAGACCGAAACGGACACGCGTTCGATCATTTCGATCGACTTCAGGCCTGCGGTTCCGATCACACACACACACACACACACACACACACACCAATCACAACTCTCAAAATCACACGAGAAGGAAAGCCGTAATCAATCGCGTCGGATAAATCCGACTGGACATTGATGACGTGAATGACAGCACATCAAACACACCGTCCGTTACACTCTAACGGACACAATAACAGTATTCATAGTGAATTAAGATAATAGTGTTAAGAAAGCGAACGCGTTTAAAAAGCGCATAAATAGAAACGCGTTAAATCAAAACGACCCGAGCGGTCAGACGGGCTCGCGACGCTCCTGAGCAGCTCTTGAGCCTGAGCCACCTGAGACTCGACGACAGCGGTTCCGAGGGGTCTCTGGTCCACAACATCACGCGATGCGGACAGCACGAGACGCTCCTTTAATACACACTGTGGGATTAAAACATCCTAAATATACACAACTAATCCGAGCAGCCAGAAAACGCCATTATTAATAATCACTGGGGTTATCCATTGACGAATAAATACCCCCCTCTCGACGCGAGATAATGGTTTGTCCCACGGCCTATCAAACCGTAAACATATTACGTGTCCCATATCATGACTGTATAATTAATACTTGAAGTTTATTCTTACAGTACATTAAGGTGTTGATTAATTGAGTAATTAATTCGGGACATTTGAAGAGGAGTGATGGGACTGATTTAGTTTCGGTTGTGTTTCACTGGATGCACACATTCAGCACTTCTACTGCCAACTCTGTCTTCTTACCTCCATACTCGCCCTGCTTTTCTCTCTGTGTGTACGTGTATGTATGTATGTATGTGTGTGTGTGTGTGTGTGTGTGTGTGTGTGTGTGTGTGTGTATGTCCGATCAAAGCGATTCTCGCGAAAAAAACACAAACAAATCGCACATAATGGCACCCGATTTTCCGGGTTAGAGAGGAGCGGATGTGACGCAACGACGCCCCTCCCATTACAGAATAATAATAAAATAGTTTTCAAAAAAAATTATTTATTCATTTTTATTTGTTTTTTGTTTTTGTTGTTGTTTGTTTTGAAGTAATAAATACTTTACAGTTGTGTTTGGTGTCTAGCTTTGTGAGTGTGTTTTTTTGTTTTGTTTAGTTTTACCAATTATACAAATCCTGTCAGAGAAAAAGAAGCGTAATGGCCGAAATATAACAACGCTGTTAAGTGTTGTGTAAGAACAGAAACGGAATAAACGTGAGGGAGATTATTTTTGCCTGTGGCAACCAGAGCAAAGTATTGAAACATGGATTTACTTAAATAGACCTTACTGACAGCGGCGCCATCTTTGATTTGTTCCCCCGCCGCGGGAGTGAAACTGAGGGATAGACGCACATCTCTTCAGGGGTTTGTGCTGTTATTTAATGCGCTTCTGGATTGTTCTGCTGACAAAACACTCCAGAAATATAAAAGACAATACATCAGAGATGAAACTCAGCTGTGGAAAATAGCTTTATACAGCTTTTTAACTGCGGATGCTATTATTGTAAGTTACGGCAAGTTTATTAAAGTCCAGAAGTAGTCAATCATTTTCATCTCTTAAAACTTATATTTGATCATCAAAATTACATATTTAAGTTTTTTTCCCTTGGACAAAAATACCTTAAAATAGCTTTTTGACACCTTTGTCTAGATAGCTATACATGTCTCAATTCTAATAAGTGGTTATATGCTAAATCCCCGCCTCCACTCACTCGCTAGCTCCAGCAATTAGTAAGAGATGGTTTGTGACCTCAGCGATTTCAAACATTGTTGGTTTACTGCAGTTTTAAGGATGAAATACTCAATAATGGTGTTGATTTATGTATTTGCACATGGTTTGTATGAAAGCATATTAAAAACACCACATAGACAAATAAACAGCATCAGAAACTTGATTTTTACCACAGAGGGACTTGAAGTTAGTGCTGCTCTGAATAAGTATATTTGGAGTATATATGGAGTATAAATAAAATTGAGTTATTTTATGTTATTATTATTATTATTAACTCACTAGTGCTCATTTTTTATCTAAAAATGTAACTTTGGGGGGGAGGGCACGAAACTGGGTTAAGGTTTTGGCACTTGCTGTGCGAAACAAAACGTTTGTTGTCAAAAATGAACACATTGAAAATGAATGGGAGGTGAATTTCAATTAGTGGAAACATTTGGTACTGCGACAAATTAATAATTAGTAATAACACATTTTTTAAAAATAGCAACCTCAAATTCAAAACACGGCTTTGGATTCATGGCTTTAATTTTCTCATTTTTTGAGTTTTAGACGCGTTTTGGGGAATATACATTTCATATAACAAATTTAAATTGTATTTTTGTGCATTTTTCAAGTCAACTTTATTTATATAGCGGTTTTTACAATGAAGATTGTTCCACAGTGATGACAGGAAAATAATGCAACAGAATTTAATACAACTGAGCAAGCTACAGCCTTGCGATGTTATTTATTCATAACAACAAATGTAAATATTTTAAGCTTTTTTTGCAACTTCATTAATAATTTGGCTAGTGTTGTCTTTGGAAAGACACCAAACTTCAGTCTGTGATACAAAGCATTCATGATTTATGGAAATTTCAAAACACAAAGTATAAAAAATATTATCAAACCAAGATATAGGAAAATATAGGGTTAAACAAAAACAAAAAACCATGCCTTCTTAAGTTTAAATTTGAAACACACACGCTTTAACAATTTAATGTTTATTAACCATGAAAAATAAAACCTTGGTATCCATAATACAGGACAACAACAACCATGTTCTCAATGAACACAAACTCATTAATATCAAAGCTGAATATATTTGGAAGTTTTAGTTTGAGCTCTTTTAGGGGGATATCTGTGTGTGCAGGTGACTATTACTGTGCATAATTATTAGGCAACTTAACAAAAAACTGATTTATACCCATTTCAATTATTTATTTTTAGCAGTGAAACCAATATAACATCTCAACATTCACAAATATACATTTCTGACATTCAAAAACCAAACAAAAACAAATCAGTGACCAGTATAGCCACCTTTCTTTGCAAGGACACTCAAAAGCCTGCCATCCATGGATTCTGTCAGTGTTTTGATCTGTTCACCATCAACATCGCGTGCAGCAGCAACCACAGCCTCCCAGACACTGTTCAGAGAGGTGGACTGTTTTCCCTCCTTGTAAATCGCACATTTGATGATGGACCACAGGTTCTCAATGGGGTTCAGATCAGGTGAACAAGGAGGCCATATCATTAGATTTTCTTCTTTTATACCCTTTCTTGCCAGCCACGCTGTGGAGTACTTGGACGCGTGTGATGGAGCATTGTCCTGCATGAAAATCATGTTTTTCTTGAAGGATGCAGACTTCTTCCTGTACCACTGCTTGAAGAAGGTGTCTTCCAGAAACTGGCAGTAGGACTGGGAGTTGAGCTTGACTCCATCCTCAACCCGAAAAGGCCCCACAAGCTCATCTTTGATGATACCAGCCCAAACCAGTACTCCACCTCCACCTTGCTGGCGTCTGAGTCGGACTGGAGCTCTCTGCCCTTTACCAATCCAGCCACGGGCCCATCCATCTGGCCCATCAAGACTCACTCTCATTTCATCAGTCCATAAAACCTTAGAAAAATCAGTCTTGAGATATTTCTTGGCCCAGTCTTGACGTTTCAGCTTGTGTGTCTTGTTCAGTGGTGGTCGACTTTCTGCCTTTCTTACCTTGGCCATGTCTCTGAGTATTGCACACCTTGTGCTTTTGGGCACTCCAGTGATGTTGCAGCTCTGAAATATGGCCAAACTGGTGGCAAGTGGCATCTTGGCAGCGGCACGCTTGACTTTTCTCAGTTCACGGGCAGTTATTTTGCGCCTTGGTTTTTCCACACGCTTCTTGCGACCCTGTTGACTATTTTGAATGAAACGCTTGACTGTTCGATGATCACGCTTCAGAAGCTTGGCTATTTTAAGACTGCTGCATCCCTCTGCAATATATCTCACTATTTTTGACTTTTCTGAGCCTGTCAAGTCCTTCTTTTGACCCATTTTGCCAAAGGAAAGGAAGTTGCCTAATAATTATGCACACCTGATATAGGGTGTTGATGTCATTAGACCACACCCCTTCTCATTACAGAGATGCACATCACCTAATATGCTTAATTGGTAGTCGGCTTTCCAGCCTATACAGCTTGGAGTAAGACAACATGCATGACGAGAATGATGTGGTCAAAATACTCATTTGCCTAATAATTCTCCACTCCCTGTAGTGAAGATTTAAGAGATATTTAAACTCAAATTACCATATATTTAGTATGAATTCACTAAAAACTAGACTAATCGTAGTTTTAAGATGAATAGTCTCGTTTTATTCCATATTTATTGCGATAAAAACCAATCAGGGCAATTAAAAACTGCTTTGACGTCCAGTTTATTAATATTAAGTAATAGTTTGAAATATTAATGACCTCCCTAGAAAGGAAAAGCAAGAAAAAACACAACGTCTGCATGTTTAAAGAGATGTACTCCTGTGGTTTTATTACTGAACATGATAAAAACAGCAGATAACACTTGAGATTGAACAAATGAGCAACATTAATTCACAATCCCTGCACATAAAGAGAAGCAACGGAGGATGAGAGTCAACAAGAACAACAGAAATATGCATAAAACGACGTCTGAAGCAGGACACACACACAATCATCTGAGTGTGTGAAGCGGAGCGACAGTGTTAAACGTGTGTGAACATTTACACACTCCATGCGCCGCTCATGGATGTATTGCTACGCTTTTAGGATTTCCATGCAGAGTAACTCGACATTTACTGGCTCGTCATCACGGCACAAAACAAATCATTTCCCACAATCCAAAATATACAGTTTCAGCCGTTCTGTGGATGCTGCGTGAAAACAAGCTCTTTAAGAGACATTCAGCACTGAAGGGACATTATATGTTCATCTTCGGGGTTCACGTGCTGTTCTCCACACACACACACACACACACACACTAGGTCCAGTATCAAGCGCTTCAGCCCTGAGTCAGTTCTCTCCACCGATTGGTCCATCCGGTTTTGGTGAGGTGATGTGTGTGTGCACATATATTGCTGCTTCGGACCGGTGTGTGTTGACTAAAGCCGAATGATTACGGCGCAGGCGAGAGACACAGTCAATGATAATCATAAAACGAGCATTAAAACGTACGCATCCCTTCTGGACACTCAGGAGTAGATGGTGATGACCTCACTTCCTCCTCCTCTCACCAGCAGGACGCGCTCCAGGCCCTCCGTCAGCACTTCCAGAAACTCCATATCTGCACAACCACAGTCAAGGAGCACAGTACTGCTTCATTAGACACACACACACACACACACACACACACACACACACACACACACACACACACACACACACACACACACACACACACACACACACTTCAACTCTGAGGACAAAATGTCCACTTGCTGCCTAATATACCCCACCCACCCACATCAGTGTTATTCACTGGTCATAATGTTATGCCTGATGGGTGTGTGTGTGTGTATCTGTTCAGAAGTGAAGGATACAGTTCTCGTCTCCGTCCGTGTTCTTGGGCGGCCCGGGCATGTTGAGCAGCACGAGCCGAGCATCATGGGATTTATTGACGATGACCTCGTTGAGCTTGACGGCGGTGTGCATCCGCCGCACGTTAGACTGATCTCTGACACACAGATCACACACACACACACATCATTATCGGTCATTACAACATCATACAACAATATTATTAGCTATTATATTAATCATTAGAAATATGCTGATATAACAGTCATACAGTTAAAATCTATATTTTGTATAAAATTGTATATATTTGTAATATTAATATTTACTATTCAGTTACTATATTCAAGATCAATCATTTGTGAAACACTCTGGATAATGTGAGG
The DNA here is from genome assembly GCF_024679245.1 of Pseudorasbora parva. Lineage (NCBI taxonomy): Eukaryota > Metazoa > Chordata > Actinopteri > Cypriniformes > Gobionidae > Pseudorasbora > Pseudorasbora parva. The sequence goes on along the minus strand of NC_090172.1, from coordinate 68,154,819 downwards.
GTTGTGTGTGTGTGTGTGTGTGTGTGTGTGTGTGTGTGTGTGTGTGTGAGGGACTGACGGCCTGATGTTCAGCATGTCCCTGAAGCCCTCCGGAGAGCTGGAGTGTGTGTGTGTGTGTGTGTGTGTGTGTGTGGGACTGACGGCCTGATGTTCAGCATGTCCCTGAAGCCCTCCGGAGAGCTGGAGTGTGTGTGTGTGTGTGTGTGTGTGTGTGTGTGTGTGTGAGGGACTGACGGCCTGATGTTCAGCATGTCCCTGAACCCCTCCGGAGAGCTGGAGTGTGTGTGTGTGTGTGTGTGTGTGAGAGGGACTGACGGCCTGATGTTCAGCATGTCCCTGAACCCCTCCGGAGAGCTGGAGTGTGTGTGTGTGTGTGTGTGTGTGTGTGTGTGTGTGTGAGAGGGACTGACGGCCTGATGTTCAGCATGTCCCTGAAGCCCTCCGGAGAGCTGGAGTGTGTGTGTGTGTGTGTGTGTGTGTGTGTGAGAGAGGGACTGACGGCCTGATGTTCAGCATGTCCCTGAACCCCTCCGGAGAGCTGGAGTGTGTGTGTGTGTGTGTGTGTGTGAGGGACTGACGGCCTGATGTTCAGCATGTCCCTGAAGCCCTCCGGAGAGCTGGAGTGTGTGTGTGTGTGTGTGTGTGAGAGGGACTGACGGCCTGATGTTCAGCATGTCCCTGAACCCCTCCGGAGAGCTGGAGTGTGTGTGTGTGTGTGTGTGTGTGTGGGACTGACGGCCTGATGTTCAGCATGTCCCTGAACCCCTCCGGAGAGCTGGAGTGTGTGTGTGTGTGTGTGTGTGAGAGGGACTGACGGCCTGATGTTCAGCATGTCCCTGAAGCCCTCCGGAGAGCTGGAGTGTGTGTGTGTGTGTGTGTGTGTGAGAGGGACTGACGGCCTGATGTTCAGCATGTCCCTGAAGCCCTCCGGAGAGCTGGAGTGTGTGTGTGTGTGGCTCAGCATCTGCAGGGCTCTGTCTCTGGTCCAGGTCATGTGGACCCGTCTGTGCTCTGAGCTCTTGTCCTGCAGCTCCGTGTCCTCGTCCTCATCCGAGCCGATGCTCGTCAGACGCAGCATAGAGTTCCTGTCCTTCACCAGCTGAGCCTGCCAATCACAGCACACACAGTCACATCAGATCCTGAGGGATGGGCCTCTGGGCCAATGAGAGCTCACTGAGGGCGGGGCTTCACTCTGTCACACACACACACACACACACACACACATACACACACACACACACACACACACACACACACACACACACACACACACACACACACACACACACACACACACACACACACACACACACACACACACACACACACTCATTAATCAGGGCTCCAGATGGAAAGATCCAGCCTTTCTCCATAAGGGAAAAGCCTCACAGTATTTTTTAAAGTGCCACAAAAGAATAAACACGTTTATGAAATAAACAGCAGATGTGATGGGCTACTCCTGTGCAGTTCAAGGGTCGCCAGTGGTGAAAACATCACTCACTGATCGTTTTAGTCACAGTCTGGAGCCCTGCAAGACACACACACACACACACACACACTCTCTAACACACACTCGCTAACAGAGACTCTCTATCTAACACACAATCTCTAACACACACACACACACACACACACACACACACTCTCTCTAACACACACTCGCTAACAGACTCTCTATCTAACACACAATCTCTAACACACACACACACACACACACTCTCTAACACACACTCGCTAACACAGACTCTCTATCTAACACACAATATCTAACACACACACACACACACTAACACACACTCGCTAACACAGACTCTCTATCTAACACACAATATCTAACACACACACACACACACACACACACACACACACACATACACACACACTAACACACACTCGCTAACACAGACTCTCTATCTAACACACAATATCTAACACACACACACACACACTCTCTAAAACACACTCTCTATTTAACTCTCACACACACACACACACACACACACACACTCGCTAACACAGACTCTCTATCTAACACACAATCTCTAACACACACACACACACACACACACACTCTCTCTCTCTCTCTAACACACACACACACACACACACACACACACACACACACACACACACACACACACACACACACACACACTCTCTCTCTCTCTCTCTCTAACACACACACACACACACACACACACACACACACACACACACACACACACACACACACACACACACTCTCTCTCTCTCTAACACACACACACACACACACACACACACACATTCTCTCTCTCTCTCTAACACACACACACACACACACACACACACACACACACACTCTCTCTCTAACACGCACACACAAACACACACAAGCTACGGCTGAAGCTCTAGAGCGTAACGAAAGCTTGAACTCACGTCATCAAAACTCCAGCGGACGCGCTTCAAATGAAATAATACGTGATCGGATAAGTAATTCACATCAACAAACACACACACACACACACACACACACACACACACACACACACACACACACACACACACACACACACACGTGCACACTCACTCTCTTTCTCTCTCTCTCTCACACACACACACACACACACACTCACCTCTCTCTCTCTCTTTTACACACACACACTCTTGCTCTCTCTTACACACACACACACACACACACACTCACCTCTCGCTCTCGGTCTGATTTGGAGAGCCGCATCTGTCGGAGCATCTGCGACCTCTGCTCCATCATCAGCGTCCTCTCGTACGTGTACGCGCTGATGTCACTGTTGTTCTGAAACACACACACACACACGCACTCGTTAACACACACACTCAGTCGCGTGTCTCGAGTCTGGCGGCGGTGAAGCAGGCGGAGGTTTACCATCTCGACGACCTCCACGTAAGCGTCGATGCGCAGGTGGTAGAGGAACGTGGCCAGATCATTCTTCATCTGGATGGAGTTATCCTCCATCTGAGCCACGGTGAAGATCCGCATGGAGCACTTACGCCACACCTGACACCCACACACACACACACACAGTCAATGCAAAGACGCGAATAGACATTCTCGGTGCGAATCGTACGAATGACTCGAATTGAGTGAAGTTGAAAAAACTGAGCTTTGACGGATATTCGCGTCGCGTTGACCAATCAGGAGCCTGCTTGCTGCTGTCACACGGTGAAGTGACAGATAAGAGTAGTGAGTCATTTAAAAATACTACTGTTGTTGGTGTTACAAAATGTAGTTTTAAGAGTTTTCAGGTGAGAATGTAGTGGTTTAAGACTCAAATCTGTGGTTTATTCATTAAGAGAGCGCATGTTTGAAAATGTAATCTGGCGTTGTAAAATACGTCACTATAGCTGCAAGCAAAGAGAACGGGACCAAACACAAAGATGGCGGGGTAAGTCATGCCAGCACCCGACCGACTGCAACAATGAGCAATTAAAGACATGTAAAGAAGATTTTTTTTGTGCTAAATTACCGAATTTCATTATGACACGCAAATGCGTTTGTAAAATATAGCATTTTACGACAAAATACAAAATGGCTGACGCCCAAAATTGCTGATATGATTATCGTTTGATATGCCGCTCCGAATTTAAAGAGTTTTTCATACCTCCTGACCACTAGGTGGCGCTGTGCCAACACTGTGCCTCAGGTCATGGTTGTTATAACACACACCAAGTTTGGTCAGAATACGCAAAAGCTTTCCAAAAATGTAGCCTCATGCTCATTTTGGCGTGCTCTTCGTAGAATTAGTTTGTGCGTTATTCGATAACAGTTTGACCAATCGACTTGAAATCCATAACCATTTGTCGGCATGGTCTGAAGATGATCTGGTTGAATTTTCGGAAATAGCAATCAAATCGTCTTGAGCGAAAGAAGAAATTATTTTGTTTCGAGACCTTACAGTTCAAAAGCTATTAGCATAAAAGTGAGTGAAACTTTGGACACTAGGTGGCGCTAGAGGGATTGCGTTAGAGACTCCAAAATTGGTGAAGTTAATGTTGGGCCAGTCCTCTATCAGTGTGCCACATTTCACAACTTTCCCCCAAGCGACTGTAGACTTCCAGAGCAGAAGGAAATGAATAACAATGGGTACAGTAGGAGCCTATCCGCCAGTCGTGCCTCAACTTTATTAATGCGGTATATTCCAAAATGGTTTCATCTATCAACACGAAATCCCAAACTTTTTGCCGGCACGGTCTGAAGATGATCTGAGTCGAATTTGGTGAAAATCATACAAACGCCTAAGTGGCATCACACACACACACACCTTGTGTTGTCTGAGCAGGAATGGCAGCAGCATCAGCATCCCTCCATCATGGACGATCCACCAAACGTCGATGTAGCCGTCGGTGCACGGCTCGCTGTTGCTAGGGAACAGGGAGATGTTTTTGGGCACCAGCAGAGCCAGATGAGCGGTCGTGGTGACCCGCACCGTGTCTAAAACGGAGAGAACGCAATTAAAAACAGTCATTTAGCTCAAATATCTGCTGTTGGACGCTACATTTAGCTTTAAATGTCAACATTGAAGTACTTTATGAGAGTAGTAACTGTAAAGGGATAACAGCGTGTCATTCGAATATAAATTCGGAGTAAATGTCATGAATTCTCAGCACTTCAGACTAAAGCCCTTTGAGAAGCTTGATAAATACGGCTTCATGGTGAAATGTGTGTCTCTCGCTGGCCTGAAGGGACCCGTCATCGGTCTGGCACTCACTGATGAAGGTCTTCCAGCTGTGCGGGTCCTCGCTCTGCCTCCATGCGAGCGGCCAGCCCATGACCACGGTGTTGTGCCTCATGCCGCCCAACCCGCTGGACTGGATCATGTGACTGATGCCCTCGCGGGGCTTCTGGGCCACGATGCACTGCACGAAGCCCTTCACGCGCTCCTTCTCCATCAGAAGCTTCAGAGTCTGAAACAGGAGACGATTCTCACGTCACCAGCGGGAATAAACACTGCAAAAAATGCTCTCCTTACTTAGTGTTTTTGTCTTGTTTCTAGTCAAAATATCTAAAAAATTCTCACATTAAGAAACATTTACTAGACAAGTACAAATTATTATATTGTTTTGGGAAGAAATAGCTCAAAATGAAGAGAGTTTTTGCCTAAAATAAGATAAATAATCTGATTTCTGTTCGGGACGGAAACAAGAAACAAGATTTCAATCAGAAATAAGATTATTTTTCTCACCCCATTGGCAGATCATTTTGCCTGTTTTAAGCAAAAACTCTCTTCATTTTTAATTGATTTTTAAGAAAACAACCAAAAATATCTTCTGTCGTTTCACTGATCTAGTAAATGCATCTTGATTTAAGATTTGAAAGATATTTGGACTGGAAACGAGACACAGTTACTAAATAAGTAGAGCATTATTTGCAGTGTAGAACATGCACATAAACTCTAAAAAGATGTAAGTGTTGTGAATGTCAGAGTGCTGAGTAAGCGGAGTGTGTGTTCTGCAGTGTGTGTGTGTGTGTGTTGAGCTGACCTGTTCGGCCGCCAGGGCCTCGGCGTAGCTCTGCAGGAAGTTTCCCGGGATGACGGTGCCCACGATGGTCAAACCCTTCCCTGCCTTCAGCTGAGAGGCGAAGGTCAGCAGACGAGGAGATTTGACATGAGCGTCTTCATCCAGCTTCAGCAACACCAGCAGCTGCGGCCTGAACCACACACACACACACACACACACACATTAGGAGGAACAGCCAAACAGCATCAACGGGCGTGTTCACTCATGATGGGGAGGAGAGAGCCAATCAGCAGTAGGGGGCGTGTCTAAATGCACTGTTTCACAGACTATGTATGTGTGTGTGTGTGTGTGTGTCTGTATCTGTGTGTCTGTATCTGTGTGCTGTAGGTGTGTGTGTTTGTGTCTGTGTGTGTGTGTGTGTGTGTGTGTGTGTGTGTGTGTGTGTGTGTGTGTGTGCGTGTGTGTGTGTGTGTCTGTATCCGTGTGGTGTAGGTGTGTGTGTTTGACTGTATCCGTGTGCTGAAGGTGTGTGTTTGTGTGTGTGTGTGTGTGTGTGTGTGTGTGTCTGTATCCATGTGCTGTAGGTGTATGTGTGCTGTAGGCATGTGTGTATGTGTGGTGTATGTACCTCCAGTTCTTGGTGTGTGGCGGTCCTTCCTCCAGCCGGAGAAGAGCGAAGCGGGCTGCGCTTAGAGACAGACCTCGGATGCCGTCGCCCCACTCCTTCTCTGCTCTGAACACACACATACACACACACACACACAATGCTAAAGGTCAGTAAACACATCAGTTACGGTGAGGCCTATTTAGACAGCAAGAGGTCGTCTAAAAACACACTCACTCACTCACTCACTCAATCACACACACACTCTCACTCACTCACACAGACACACACACACACAATGCTAAAGGTCAGTAAACACATCAGTTACGGTGAGGCCTATTTAGAGAGTGTCGGTCGTCAAGAGGTTGTCTAAAACACACTCACTCACTCAATCACACACACACTCTCACTCACTCACACACAGACACACACACTCCCACACACATACACTCAATCACTCACGCTTACACACACAAACACACACACACACACACACACACACACACACACACACACACACACACACACACACACACACAGACACTCAAGCTCAATGCAGGATTCTGGTTCCCATGGCGCCATACCCGTGGTACTCGATGTATTTGTAGATCATTCCGGCGATCACCATGGCGACGATAGCGTAGTACCATGACGATATGAACATAAGAGCCAGACAGATCATCATGCCTAGAAACGACAAGGCCCTGCGGGTGACAGGAAATGACATCAGCAGATGTCTACGGAGTGTGTGTAAGATGACATGAATATGTGTGTGTGTGTGTGTGTGTGTGTGTCGCACCAGTGGTAGTATGAGAATCGAGGTCTCCAGTTGGGCGTTCTGAGCAGCGTCTGCAGAGCACAGGCCAGATTCACGAACAGATAACACATCAGGAAAAACCTGCCAACACACAAACATCATCACATGCAGCTTAAACCTCATTTATGGTGATTACTCAAATATATGATGGGGGGGAAAGGCTAAAAGAAAGTGTCACGTGACAAATACTATACTATAATATAGCTGCAGGCAGTAAGAAAGGGACCAAACACAAAGGCGGCGGGGTAAGTCATGCCAGCACCTGACCGACTGCAACAATGAGCAATTAAAGACATATTAAGATTATTTTTGTCAAAATTACAGAGTTTCCATATACCGAGTTTCGTAACGACACACCAATGTGTTTGTAAAATATAGCATTTTACGGCAAAATTTAACATGGCTGATGCCCAAAATTGCTGATATGGATGTTGTTTGATATGCTGCACTGAATGTAAAAGGTTTTGTGATGTTTGGTCAAACTGTTCAGAAATTATAATCAAAAAGATAAATGTTTCATGTCTCCTAACCACTAGGTGGCGGTGTGCCAAAACTGTGCAGGTCGCCTAAGGTCATGCTTGTCATAACACACACCAAGTTTAGTCAGAATACGTGAAAGCGTTGCAGAGATGTAGCCTCATGCTCATTTTGGTTTGATTTGCATCAAATTAAGTTTGCGCGTTATTCGATAACGGTTTGACCAATCAACTTAAATTCCATAACTGTTTGTCGGCATGGTCTGAAGATGATCTGGTTAAATTTTCGGAAATAGCAATCAGAGCAGATCTATAATGGTAAATCAAATCATCTTGAGAGAAGGAATCTGAGGAAAAATCATTTTGAGTTTAGCTCTATTGGTTCAAAAGTTATAAAAGTGATTTTGGACACTAGGTGGCACTAGAGAGATTGCGTTAGAGACTCCAAAATTAGTGAGGTTAATGTTGGGCCAGTTCTTAATCAGTGTGCCAAATTTCATAACTCAAGCGGTTCTAGACTTCCAGAGCAGGAGATGAACAATAATAACGGCAATGGATACAGTAGGAGCCTGCAGAGATACAGAGTCGGAGTCGTTTTGCTGATGCTGTAAACGAAAATGGTTTTGTCTATCAAAACAAAATCCATAACTTTTTGTCGGCACAGGCTCAAGATGATCTGACTCGAATTTGGTGAAAATCATACAAACAGTGTAGAAGAAGTTTGAATTTGTAGGTTTTTAAAGAAAAACAAAATGGCGGAGAGGAAATTCAGCCAAATAAGGCACAATTGGAAGGATTGCGTTAGAGACTCCAAAACTAGAGGTAAATGTTGGGTCAGTCCTCTATTAGTGTGCCAAATTTCATAACTTTCCCTCAAGCGGTTCTAGACTTTTCAGAGCTTGAGATGAAGAATAATAATAACGCCAGTGGATACAGTAGGGGCATACGCAGCGACTTCGGCCCCTGAATCGTGTAAAACATTGTCAAAAGACACCTACTGAGATTCATATACACCAATGTAGTCCTAAAATATATCACACACCAAGTTTGGTCAGAATACGCTAAAGCGTTGCAGAGATATAGCATCATACTCATTTTAGTGTGTTCTTCGAAAAAATTGAATTAGCGCAACTTTGGACACTAGGTGGCGCTAGAGGGATTGCGGTAGAGACTCCAAAATTGGTGCAGGTAATGTTGGGCCAGTCCTGTTTCAGTGTGCCAAATGTCATAGCTTTCCCACAAGAGATTCTAGCCTTGCAGAGCGGGAGATGAAGAAGAAGAATAACGCCGATGGATACAGTAGGGGCATACGCAGCGACTTCGGCCCCTGGATCGTGTATGAATGATTTAAGCCGCTGAGGTCTTACATGGATAGTATGGGAGCGACGAGGTCCAGCGACGCAATCAGGATCCCCAGCTCAGCCAGAACCGCCGTCAGGAGAAGAGCCCACGTAGGCTCCCCGTTGGCCTTCCCATGACCGAACACCTACACACACACACACACACACACACAAACACATATCGGTCAGCTGTGATGATCTACGCCTGTGGTGGAAAGTGCTCTGGCTGAGGCTCACCCTCAGGAAGGGAATGATGTTGTCTTTAGCGATGGCCTGGAGCAGGCGAGGCGCGCCGGTCAGCGATTGGAGGCCAGCTCCACACGTGGAGAAGAACGAGCCAATCACGATCACCCACGGCGAGGGCCAGGACAGCGTGCCCACCACCAGATTACCCTTCACAGAGTCTCCGAACCTGCACAGCGGACAGAGGACGACAGCTTTAGAAACACTCACTCATCGCATTCATTACACACTGCAAATAATGCTCTTCTTACTCAGTATTTTCATCTCGTTTCTAGTCCAAACATCTAAACATTCTTACATTAGGAAACATTTACTGGACAAGTAAAAACTATTGTCTTGTTTTGGAAAAAATATAATCTACCATTGGGGAAAGTAAAATAATGTTGTTTTAAAATGATTTTGCTTAGCCCATTGGCAGATTATTTTGCTTATTTAAAAAAAAATCTCTTAATTTTTAGTTATTTTTTCCCAAAACAAGACAATTACTTTTGCTTGTCTAGTAAATACTTCTTGTTTTAAGAAGTTTTAGATGTTTGGACTAGAAACAAGACAAAAATACTGAGGAAGAAGAGCATCCTTTGCAGTCCACTTCTCCGGAAGAGAGGGGGAAGAGAGAGGGAAGATGGGGAAGAGAGAGAAGAGAGAGGGAAGATGGGGAAGAGAGAGGGAAGAGAGAGGGAAGATGGGGAAGAGAGGGGGAAGAGAGAGGGAAGATGGGGAAGAGAGGGGGAAGATGGGGAAGAGAGAGGGAAGAGAGAGGGAAGATGGGGAAGAGAGAGAAGAGAGAGGGAAGATGGGGAAGAGAGAGGGAAGATGGGGAAGAGAGAGGGAAGATGGGGAAGAGAGAGGGAAGATGGGGAAGAGAGAGGGACGATTGGGAAGAGAGAGGGAAGATGGGGAAGAGAGAGGGAAGATGGGGAAGAGAGAGGGAAGATGGGGAAGAGAGAGAAGAGAGGGAAGATGGGGAAGAGAGAGGAGAGAGGGAAGATGGGGAAGAGAGGGGGAAGAGAGAGGGAAGATGGGGAAGAGAGAGAAGAGAGAGGGAAGAGGGGGAAGAGAGAGGGAAGATGGGGAAGAGAGAGAAGAGAGAGGGAAGAGGGGGAAGAGAGAGGGAAGATGGGGAAGAGAGAGAAGAGAGAGGGAAGAGGGGGAAGAGAGAGGGAAGATGGGGAAGAGAGAGAAGAGAGAGGGAAGAGGGGGAAGAGAGAGGGAAGATGGGGAAGAGAGAGAAGAGAGAGGGAAGATGGGGAAGAAAGAGGGAAGAGAGAGGGAAGATGGGGAAGAGAGGGGGAAGAGAGAGGGAAGATGGGGAAGAGAGGGGAAAGAGAGAGGGAAGATGGGGAAGAAAGAGGGAAGATGAGGAAGAGAGAGGGAAGAGAGAGGGAAGATGGGGAAGAGAGAGGGAAGAGAGAGGGAAGATGGGGAAGAGAGAGAAGAGAGAGGGAAGAGAGAGGGAAGATGGGGAAGAGAGAGGGAAGAGGGGGAAGAGAGAGGGAAGAGAGAGGGAAGATGGGGAAGAGAGAGGGAAGAGAGAGGGAAGATGGGGAAGAGAGAGAAGAGAGAGGGAAGAGGGGGAAGAGAGAGGGAAGATGGGGAAGAGGGAGGGAAGATGGGGAAGAGAGAGGGACGATTGGGAAGAGAGAGGGAAGATGGGGAAGAGAGAGGGAAGATGGGGAAGAGAGAGGGACGAATGGGAAGAGAGAGGGAAGATGGGGAAGAGAGAGGGAAGATGGGGAAGAGAGAGGGACGATTGGGAAGAGAGAGGGAAGATGGGGAAGAGAGAGGGAAGATGGGGAAGAGAGAGGGACGATTGGGAAGAGAGAGGGAAGATGGGGAAGAGAGAGGGAAGATGGGGAAGAGAGAGGGACGATTGGGAAGAGAGAGGGAAGATGGGGAAGAGAGAGGGAAGATGGGGAAGAGAGAGGGGCGATTGGGAAGAGAGAGGGAAGATGGGGAAGAGAGAGGGAAGATGGGGAAGAGAGAGGGACGATTGGGAAGAGAGAGGGAAGATGGGGAAGAGAGAGGGAAGATGGGGAAGAGAGAGGGACGATTGGGAAGAGAGAGGGAAGATGGGGAAGAGAGAGGGAAGATGGGGAAGAGAGAGGGAAGATGGGGAAGAGAGAGGGAAGATGGGGAAGAGAGAGGGACGATTGGGAAGAGAGAGGGAAGATGGGGAAGAGAGAGGGAAGATGGGGAAGAGAGAGGGACGATTGGGAAGAGAGAGGGAAGATGGGGAAGAGAGAGGGAAGATGGGGAAGAGAGAGGGAAGATGGGGAAGACAGAGGGAAGAGAGAGGGAAGATGGGGAAGAGAGAGGGAAGATGGGGAAGACAGAGGGAAGAGAGAGGGAAGATGGGGAAGAGAGAGGGAAGATGGGGAAGAGAGAGGGAATAGAGAGAGAAGAGAGAGAGAAGAGGGGGAAGAGACGCACTTGTCCCGCAGAACGACGCCCTCCACACAGGCTCCGAACAGCAGCACACAGCTCAGGTCTGAGAGGC